>NC_068938.1:131682915-131982915 GCF_016801865.2 Culex pipiens pallens | reverse complement strand
AATTTCGATCCAAAATATTCAAATCATTTCGGAGTTTCTTCACGTTATATGACACTTGTTCTTTGAAATTTTACAAAATTTTCAAGAGATTTAAAAATATAATAACTAAAACTGCTTGGCGTTTTCATTCATTGAATTTTACATTGTATTATTTATGGCATGTTACAATCAGAGCTCATTTCGCTGTTTATTGGTTGAATTTTGTGTATTCATTTCGCAGTATTGACCAGATTTCACGATCAAGAGCAAATTTCACGGATTACGATTTCTGCGAATTTCCCTAGCCATAATCATGTGCATCAATATTGAATATTAAGTTATATCTGCACCTTTATAAGAGTATTTGACAGCGCTAAGACTTAGGATTTCAAGCCTTCAGTTCGTGAAACACTTTTAGGACATTTCTAGATTACTTTATCAAAACAATCAACATGTACATAGGACCATTTGAAAAAGCAAGCTAGATTTTCAAATAGGTTTCCAACTTTGATCATTTTTAGTAGTTCTCAGTTGGTCTAAGGCGATTTTTGTTTGACCCTCTACCCTCTACTGCCTAATTTTTTTTCCGTGTTCAGAAGGACATCAACAGAAATCGAGTAATAAATAGCCGTATAGGAAGAGAGTTTGCCAAATAATTGTTCAAATTTAATGCAAATAATAACAGAAAAAGTGTTGTTAAACAAGTTGTGTTCATTAGAATTCTCCACCACGTTTTAAAATTTTAGTAATATTTTTTCTAAGATTTTAGAAATCTAACAAGCATGTCAAAAAATATGAACAATGGTGTGCCTATAAATGCATATTTGTCTCATGTGGGATTTCGTCACCTCGAAGTTATTAATTTCTTCTGTTATTGTAAATTTTCCTGAAAACCAAACAGAATCGATCCTCAATTCTGTGGAATCAGAAAAAAGAATCTCGATATGATCAATCCAAATCGTTCCATATGACCAAATTAATTGCAAAAATTTCCAATTCCATACAACTTTCTAGGGACTGTTGGACAAATATGCGATTATTGTACTTTTTAGTTGGAAAACAACTTTAAACGCGTTACTTTACAATAAATCTGTTTCAACAACGATTTCAACTCAAAAATCAGTTAAAATTCAGATTATTTTTAGAGAAAGAAGCAAACCAACGCTGATGGTTGTTAACCCTCTACTGCCCACATTTTTTTTAGATTTTTTTTTATTTTTTTCGTGTTCAGGAGGTCATTTTGAGCAACTTTTGTTCTACGAAAAACTTTTTTTCTTTTGCTTTATGTTTTTCTTGTTTCATTTTTAGTATTTTAATTTGCATTTATTTTGTTTAGTTTATATTTGTTTTTGGTATTATTTGGCCTATTTCATCACCTCCTATCATTACATTTTGCCTATCTTATTTTTTCATGTTTTTACAGTCACTTTTAAAATTTTTTGTTTGTTTTTCTGCTAAAAATGGCACCATTATCATTTAAATTGTAAAAATAATGCGTAAAGACATAGTCTGGGACACTTAACAAATACTGCATACTTCTTTTTACTTAAAATATAGAAAATGTTAGTAAAAAAACGTTACTTAATCCACCTTTAGGTGGTTGGTGCCTTCCTCTCATTTATAGAGTGATTACAATCCCCTAAAGTGTCCACATGATTTAAGGATCTCCCCTAACGTGATCGCAGCACCTAAGAGGTCCTTATAAAAATAAGTGACGAGTAAAAAAAATAGACTTCCTACAGACTTTTTGTCAAGATTATACAGACACCGCCTTTCAGGAAAATGGCATCCCTCTACAAGGCTTTTTTCGTGGCGATCAGACGGGACCATTTGAGGTTATGTAAATTCAGACCATTTTTTAAACTGCTTGTAATTTTAGATAGGTAAGTCAGATCTTGAAAATTTTTAATCCACAAGAAAGGTCTTCTCATATGCTTTCTAAAAATATATAACATGTGAGGGTTTCATGAAAAAACCACCCTTTTTACCATAATTTTAATTTAATATGAAACAGTTTTTTTAACATAACTTTTTAAATACATGATAAAACTGCATGAATTTAAATAGCAACTTAGGGGACGTTAAGACGGATCGATTAAAACCATTCCGGCCAAAATCGGTTGAGCCTGTGACAAGATATTCCAGTGACATTGATTTGGTACACATGTCTACATACAGCCAAACACACAGACATTTGCTCAGCTGGTGATTCTGAGTCGATATCCAGAGTTTTTTTTGAAAAGGACCAATAAACTATTGTCTTTCATATGTTTATAGGACCTAATCAAAAAAAAACTCTAGATATGTACAAATGAAGGTAGGTCTAGGAGGTCTAACTAAAAAGTTCGTTTTTCGAGTGATTTTATAGCCTTTCCTCAGTAAAGTGAGGAAGGCAAAACACAGCCAAAGTTGACCACTAAAAAAAAATTTTTTTAAACACTTGCAAAGTTATGTGACTAAAAAGTAAAAATTCCAACCCTAAAATTGTCTCAAACTTCAAGAGTTCTTCTTTCCAATGCTTTTTGAAGATCAAAAATTGGTTGAAAAATGTAATTTTGGCGATTTGTTAAATCGAAGCCCGTCTAAAGGCGGGGTTGGGTTGTAGAGGGTATGAGAAATATGCTTTTGAGGACAGCGAGTGGTATTTACACACTTTACAGAAGTTGGTCTCAGAATTTATGACAAAATAATATTCGGATCCACCTTGGAATCTGTCGTTAGATAAGTTAAAGTAAAATATTTTGTACAGTTTGAATATCATCAACCCAATCTTAAGTTATTCGCACACTTATGAAGACGGTGATCTTAGCGGGTTGTAGACTGGAGAATCGTATTTGTGTGATGACTTTGGATACAATTACTACCGGGATGACATTTGGTCTTGGGGTGAAATTGATTCATGCTAATTTGTAGAGACCCTTCTGATAAAATTACAAATGATTTCGAAACGTCATTATTCAAAGAAAACTCAAGTAGAGTGGATCAACACGCGGAAATTATGAATTGTTGCCACTTTTCTCATGAAATTCTTAGACACAAAGTTATGCGAAAGAAAAACATTTACTCACTAGATCTACTTTAATATGAATTTGCCATAAATCTAGAAATGATATTGACGTTTGATTACAGTTTTTAAAGGTGTTTTCAAGTAAGTTTCTATCGCCATTTTTGCAAATGATTTGTCTGTACAGTGAGAATCTGAAAATTGGATGGAATAGGACCGAATCCTTCCTGCAAAACATACGAGCATTTTCCTAGAATAAAAGGGTTTCTTGGCCTAATTAACTCAACCTTATCAAAGTTTTGTTATATCAGAGGATTATCGAAATGATGTGGCTAAGTAGGAATAAAATTTACGTTATTTGAATAAAGTTTGATAAAATTCTTAAATAATACAACTTTGCTGAGAAGCCTTTTCCCTTCAACTCCAAACCCATCTGTAACATATTTCAACCAACTCCAATCTGCACATGACTCCCCCAAATCCCCCCTCCCCTCTCCAACCCTTCTTCGATTTTTGCATAACCGCTCTCGCCGCGCCGTGATCTTGTGGTCTACCTTCCGCCGCTGCTCGTGTCACATGTACACGACGGCACAATTACAAACGCAGCCACTAATCACATGCGTGCGCTCACATCCACACAATAGAAGGAACATGATTACGGGCTACCAGCGCAAAAGTTACTACACTCTCGAGTCGAGTTGAGAAACCTTCGATAAGAAAAAATCGTACAATCATCGGCGCGGTTAACACAAATACAACGTTGGCAAGTTGAGGGGGGTTTGGGGGCTTTGCTGAGACCGCCGTCAAGGCGAAGAGAGACAATATAATTGTTAAGTAATGACGTCACATGACTGACTCTGGAAGGCGTTCGAAGACGACAGTGAGTCAATTTCTTGGGAATTTTGTCGTCTTTTTAATAAGGCGAGACATTTGAAAATGCAGAATTTTCGCTTGATATTGCAAGATTGAAAGGGAAAAATCGATAATCTGCTCTCGTGTGGTGAACCACCCACTTTTGCTCCCCTTTTGGGGAGGGTGGTCACTCTCAGAGATGTGTTTTTTTCCCAAGGGGGGTTGAGGAGATGAAAAGCATCCCTTAATCGATAGCCAGCAACTTTTCCGGAGAACGCCCTGCTGAACTAGTTTCTTCAGCTTGATTTGTACAAACTTAAAGATGTTCAAAGTTGGTGCGATTTGCTCAATGTTGAGGAAATTCTTGGAAGTTTAGGCTTAAATAGGTTTAAAGTAACTCAAATCTGTTAAGATACGATCGAGTTATGCTAATATAAGGTAGATCTAAGAAAATAGTTGCAAATTCCAACTAAATCGTGATGAATCGCTTGAAAAGTTGGTCACGAGACCGCGGAAAAAAACGAAGAGGAAGAAGCAATTTCATCATAAATACATAAACAGCTTGTACTGCTGCGGGTGGGCAACTGGTCACATGGGACACCCAGCAGAACCCCGCGTGACCGGAATCGGACGGAACTCGGCGAGGTCAACCGCGGAATCTCGCACTCGAAAAGTTCCGTTCTCTCCAAAAATCCTTGGCGGGCAGGGTGTCCCTTTAAAATCAATAATAATCAACATTCTAGCAGCAGGCTCTGCGATCTCCTCCAGACGTTTCAGTGTGCGTCACAAACACACTGACAGATGGGAGAGATGTCACGAATACACTCTCGTGCTCTCGTGTCAAACGAGTGGAAAAGTAGGCGATTTTCTTCGGGGCAGAAATTTCCACCCAAGCGATTCTTCGCGGAATTTGTACGGATTCCTTCGAGCAAGAAGTAACCAAGAATCGATTCCAATCCGCTCGTCCAGATGTCCGGACGAATCACATGATCGCACAGGGAACAGGTTGCAACCTTGCACCGTGTCACAATCGCGCACAAACACACACACTCACACCCGCACAAAGCCACATGACCCCCGTCGTCGCGGACATTTTTCTTCTCTCGTCGGGCAAATCCGGATTTTTTCCGGAACGGACACTTACCGCTGAAGATGATGGCAGCGGCCGCTCCCATGACGCCGAAGAAGGGCGAGTAGACGGGGTTTTCCTCTCCGAGAACCATTTTGACAAAGTTTTGCTGGCGGCGGTGCTGTTCCGGGTTGCTGCGATGGAGTGTGTTGAGTGAGTGAGTGGCGGCTGTTGGAACCTGCTACGCGACGGCTGGAGAGTCTGCTGGAGAGAAGATGCGACTTACTCGACACACTCACGGTACAAAACTGAATGAACGAACGGCGAGCGCCGCGACGAGCAAATATGGACGGGCGCGCGCGTTGCGTGTGTGTGTGCGTGAGAGCGACCGAGGGGCGGCCGTGTACGGATAGGGCGCGCGGTTTGGGCGTGTGGGTGAGTTTTACACGAGTGCTGGTCACATGACTTGCGTGTGGACGATGATGGTCGCGGCCGATAGAACGGCGGCTGTGATTGGTCGGTTCGGTGGTGTTGTGTGTGCAGGGGGAAATGTTGAGTTTTGCGGCGATTTCAAAGCGACGGGTTGAACAGCCGCAAAAGTGACGTTTTGATATTGGTTAGTAAAAATTTGCATGTTTAGTACTTAAAATCAGACTCTTACCGGAAGACAAATATTCAAAAATAATGATTAAAAAAAAAAAAAAACTAAAATTCCTTTAAGTATACTTTAAGAAAAACATATAAAATCTGGTACTTTGTTCGGAAACTCATTAAAAACAAAATCAAGTCTAGACTTTTTTTGACATAGGACTATGTCTCTACTTACTATATTGAAGAATTCGACGACGTTTTTTCCGCTAGGTTCGCTGTTGTTCCCGCGGTGTTCGGAATGACAGCCCCCATACAGTTTGAGCAGTTTTTAGGTAAAAATCGCGTTTATGATGAAAAATCAAGCATTTTCAGAAAAGTGGGGTATTGCAAAGTGTGGCAATTTCGCTAACGATCATAATGCGTGGTGATTTGTAGTGATTAATTGTGACTGGTATTTTATTTAAACGATTTTTCTAAAAAGATGATCGATATTTTGGATAACTTGAGTTAAATGTTGCAAAAGTTAAAAGTAATGATGAAATGTTATGTAAAAGTGTTTAAACTTTACTTTTCTTCCCCTTTGACCAAAATATTGACCTTAAAAATGCATTTTGGTGATTTTTTGGAATTTTTTGGAAAAATTCGAATAACTGGCAATTTTTTGAGAAAATTATTGTAATTATGCTATAATATGACTCTAATAGTTTGTTCTATCAATAATACACACATAAGGAGCATTATCAATCAAGTGAATCATCTTTAAATCAATTTTTCAAAAGATCTTTTTGGTAAATTTGAGGAAAAAACATGAAAAATTAACTCAGCCCCTATGATTTATACATCATTTGATTCGTTTATGCGATTGCCACACTTTACAATAACTTTCATCGACGTTAAAAAATATTTGAAGGAAATAAAAATCAAAAACTGCAAAAAAAATAATATTTCCAAGCACGCTGTCATTCCGAACATCGTTGCGTAGTGCTTCTACTCGCCACCAGGATGCGTGCACGTTTCTGTCGAATCTCTCAATTGGGGGGCCAGTTCAGAAATTCGATCCAAACCGTCACAAGCGTGCGAAAAAAATTGACATATTTCAAACGCTTATATCTTTTCCCCCAATCGATTAATCCAGAAGATTCAATCACCAGTCGAAAGGGGAAGACTTAAGCTATCGTTTTATTACATAATAACTTTGACTAAACATAGTTTAAGCGCTTAAAACATGCAATCAAAATGAGTCATTTTTCAGTTCAAATCGGGCAGATGACCAATCAGAGCGAGCGTATGCATTCGAGGCCGCGCCCCTTTTGTGCCGTTCTCCGGCTGTGCCGCTATATAAGCAGAAAATTTCGCAAAAGCAAGTCACTTTAGAACGAGCACTCGAACTGTGCACGTCAGGCCGGCGCGGAGCAGCAGCAGCACAGCAGCCGGAAAAAGGAGGAAGCAGCAGTCAACATGAGGATAAAGAAGCTGTGGACGTTCGAACAGGCCTAATCGGGCTCGCGCGGGAGCAACAATCGAGCAGCAGCAAAAGGTGGAAGAGCGTCGTGGAGGAGAACGAGGATGACCTCGCGAACCGGGTTCAGTCGTAATCAAACGGCCCTTTTCAGGGCCAATAAATCAATCACGAAAGAATTTGTCTCTATAATTTCATGCACGCTCATTTCTGAATTATCAATTTTTCTGAAACTCAAATACATTTTGAAGGTACCGTAATCGGGGGTGACATTGGGTTTGGGGGTGAGATGAGGTCATACAAATTTCTGCATTTTTGTATGACACAATCTCACCCCCAAACCTAATGTCACCCCCGATGACAGTACTTTGAAAAACACTTCAAAGCGGTTCACCAAAATATGACTGAAAATGACAGCCGAGTTTCTAAACTATTTGCGCCGAAAAATGAGATTGAGTTGCTATCGATTAATTAAAAAGGTCAGAAAAGGATAGAATATTTGCTTAGAATTGAAGGATAACTCTTTCGTGATAAATTAGTGGCCCTTAAAAGGGCCGTTTATGTTTGGACGATTCACCACACTGCGGCGATAATCGTCGTTTTGCCGGTCATTTTACTCGTTCCTATCCGCAACTGATGCGGCCTTGTTTGCTTCTGCGACTGCAGCTGGCCCTCCGCCGACCCGAGGAAAGATTCTGGTTGGATGGCTGGATGGTTCTGCTGCTTCTGCTGTTGGTCTTCTTCTTCTCCTTCTGCTGCTTCCTCCGCGATGGACTGATGCGGTCTTCTCGAGTGCTCGATCCAAAATGACTCGCGGGTGCGAGGTTTGGCTGCTTTTATGTCGGCAGAATAGGAGAACGGGACAAAAGGGGCGCGGTCTCAAATGCATACGCGCAAAAAAAGTTTATGCGTTGGAGACCGCGCCCCTTTTGAGCCGCTTGCCATATCCAAATCGATTTAAGCAACCAAACATCGCCCGCGCGTGTCATTTTGGAACGAGCACTCGAGAGGTCCACATCGGACCGGCGTGGAAGGTGCAGCAGCAGCAGCAAAAGGAGAAAGAAGCAGACCATCCGCCGGCCACCGAAAAACGGATCGTCGCGGGTTATTAAGAAGAACATCGCGGCCTGGCCAAGCAGTTAAATGTCATCCGGAAGGCGTTCACCCGACGCAAAGGAACCGGTGCAACGAGTTTGCTGAAGCTGGCAAAAACCCGGAAGGCCGCTGGTGCCGTGTAGAGGACAAAGGCCACGGCGTCTCCAATGTAATAGAAGGCTATCAAAACTGCGGCCAAGAAGCTCGAAGACCCCGAAGCCGAAGAAGACCGCCCCGGCTCAGAATGCTGCTGCCGCCAAGAAAAGTCAAACTAAACAGTCCTTTTCAGGACTACCAAATCATTCACGAAAGAGTTACATCTTCAATCATGAAAGAGGGACTTATTAAACATTGGCTTAACATTCCAACGCCCAAGGCTCTAAAAAAGTTGGAACGGTAACTTCAACTCGCTGGTTCTCGGGCATAACTCACCCAATCAAGACGATTCTTTTTTCCAGTGATTTGTTAGGATGTCTTGATGATCCTAGAACTTTGCAGAACTTAATTTGATCAAATCTGTAATTTTTGCGATCAAAAACATCGTTCCAACTTTTTTTTTCTCGTGTAAAATAAAATTCGCCAAAAATTCCACGGAGGCAGTCTTTTTGAAAAAGTTGGAACGATGTTTTTGATCACAAAAATTACAGATTTGTTCAAATCAAGTTCTGCAAAGTTCTAGGATCATCTAGACATCCTAACAAATCACTGGAAAAAAGAATCGTCTTGATTGGGTGAGTTATGCCCGAGAACCAGCGAGTTGAAGTTACCGTTCCAACTTTTTTGGGAGGCTTGGGCGTCCGTGTAAGTTGGACATGCGTTGGGCGTTCCAGTGTTAATAGTTTTACTATAGAAACAATTGAATCTTTTAATACGTTTTCAAAATGTAGTGATTTTGCTTGCAAAATGAGTCAAGTACCGTCATCAGGGGTGACATTGGGTCTGGGGGGTGAGATTGGGTCATACAAAAAAGCCGAAATTTGTATGACCCAATCTCACCCCCCAGACCCAATGTCACCCCTGATGACGGTACCTAATTTGAGGGGAAAATCATCCAAGCAACGCGACTGGTGTCGGTCGCGAAAAGGAGGGGAAGTAGAGGGCCAAAATCATATATAACAAAGCGCGCCAGAGCTCAGACCATCATTCTGACTGTAACATTCGACGGAGTAACATCGCATCGGAGGCTGATTAAGGACCATGGCTTGCACGAAGCAAATAGCTCGCAAGTCCACCGGGGGAAAATCACCGCGGAAGCAGTTGGCCATGAAGGCGCCGGCCACCGGAGGAGACGGATCTGCGGTTCCAGAGTTCGGCCGTGATGGCGCTGTAGGAGACATGCGAGGCGTATCTGGTGGGGCTGTTCGAGGACACGAATCTGTGCGCGATCCACGCCAAACGTGTCACGATCATGCCCAAGGACATCCAACTAGCTCGTCGCATTCGTGACGAGCGCTTCTGAAAGGATTACATCTCATCAAATTCTAGTCGGTTGAAAGAGTTGCCCTCATCCCCGTCCCTCGTCCGAGGCCCGGGACGAGGCAGCGAACTGCAATAATTTGAATTTAAATTTCAGGAACAAATTTTGGTCTTCGGGGGGCGACGGAATGCACAGCTTTCTGAGGCTGCTCTCGCCCCCAACCCCTCTGCCCTCCCCCCCCTCCCTCCATTCTGCTCTTAACATTCTTACTAAAATCGTTCTTCTCTTTCCTTCCTCTCTTTTGAATGGGTGTTCAGTCCAATTAGGGTTCGGCACGGGTCTTGGTCGGTCCTAAGGGTTTGAAAGTTCTGTTGGGTTGGGGAGTTAGGCTCTAAGAGCAAGAGACCAGACCAGATTTAAAACTAACTAAGCAAGCAAGCTAGGCAAAAGTAACAAATCTGGGAAGATCTCTTGTTCTTAGGCTTAGCTCCCTCAGCGTTCGCCAGTCTGTCGTGTTCGGGGGTTCAGCTCCCTCAGCGTTTGAAATTCGGTTGTGCGTCTTGAAGGGTCGTCCAAAAGCGCAAATTCAAAAGCAAGTTGGTAGAGTAGTCGTCCATAAACGTTTGGGTGGGTTGAAAGTGGTCTAAGGATGTTGTCAACTTGGGATTGCAAGTTGTCTATAAATGGTTTCCTCCCGGGTTGCAAGTTGTCTAAGGATTTTGTCGCCTTGGGTTTGTAAGTTGTCTATAAATGCTTTCTTCCAGTGTTGTAAGTCGTCCAAGGCGTTTGTTTTCTTGGGATGCCAGGGCGTAGAACTTTATAACGATTCATAACTTAATCTTCTTTTCAGAAATTCAATAATCTTCAACTTTTCTTTCAGAGATTTGGTCCTTTTTAGGACCACCCAAAACAATCACGAAAGAGTTATTCTTGATCAATTCTAAACCTTTAATCCTAAAACCATTCTTTTCAGATAACCAAACAATATGGTCCTTTTCAGGACCACCAAAATCAATCACGAAAGAGTTAGTCTTGTTCAATCTAAACCTAATAGCCTCTATACAGGGTAGCAATCCAAAATTTCGCAAAGCGAAATGATACGCCGTGATTCACCTTCCTCTCTCGACAAATTTCTCCTCTTTTTGGGACACGCTGGTTGGTTGAACAAACGTTTCCCAATCAGTCAATCGAGGGACGTGAGATTGATGTATCTAAAATCACCCCCACTCCACCTCATAATTTTCGTATCGTCGACGGGGCAAAAAGCGAATAAGGAAGTATAGGAGAACGGGTGCAAAGAGGCGGGGCATACGTCCCCGACCTAAATCAACAAAAAGCGGCTCGGTCAGTCAACATCGTACAGACGGAGCAACTTCTTCACTGGACTGGACGCGGCAAAGGAAGCGACAAGCAGAAGGGAGAAAAGAAGCGACAATGGAAGCCGGGCCAGTCGAAGCAAATCAGGCGGAAATCCAACACAGCTCTGTGCGCTGTTTAGAGGAAGCCTTTTTGACATCAATTCCGTCGGTTACCGTTTGGTGGTTCTTAAGACGTTATCAATACTGGCCGTTTCTGACCCGCAGACGGCAGATTGAGCGCAGCTGTGGTTGCAAGTAGGAGGAAGGCAGCAAATTGAAATAAACGGCCCTTTTCAGGGCCACCAAATTCATCACGAAAGAGTTATCTCATTCATTTCTTAAAATGCAAACGCTAATTGCACGCATGTGTAAGTCATTTACTATTTTGTGAGAGTTTTCTCACATTTGATTCTTAGAAAAAACTGACCTTTCAAGGCCTACCTGAGACGCTCATTAATCAGATCGAAATTTGTTGTGGAGCAAAGAAAACCTTTACAGAAAGTTTAGAATGAATGAGGCTAATGTATCACAAATACATTGGCCGTAGGAACGGCAAAACAAGAAGAGTCTTGCGTGCTTCTCGCCAGCCAATTTGGAAACATGCAGTCTGGGTTAAAATTCGTGATTTGATGAAAACAATCACCTTTGGGCCAATGATCCAAATTGTATAGAAAATTGTGTGTACACATGCTAAGTAGATTGAGGTTAAATTTTGTACCGTTTAAACAAATGGTGCGCTAGTGTGCGTGAAATAGTTAAAGTAAGTTTTCCGCAAAATTTTAAATTTAAAATAGGTTGCTAGTTCTGGATGAGGGCCTTGAAAAGGGTCGTCAATTTTGTAGAATCGGTTAAAATTCAGGCCAACTCATTTCTGAGTTGGTTGGTTTGGTTGAGATTGAGACTCTTTCGTGATTGATTTATTGGCCCTGAAAAGGGCCGTTTAATTTGGTCTGATCTGGGCACCCTCTTCGGCCAAGGGTTTCAATCCACTTATGACGTCATCCCGTCTTCCTGCGACTGTCCGGACCGAGAGCGGAATTTGAATTTCCTCCTGCTGCTAGCCTTCCACCAACCAAAGAACAGATTTCCTGTGCTACTGGTTCTTTCCGCTGGTTGTCCTCTTCTTCTCCTTCTGCTGTGGCTTTTGCTGCTTCCTCCGCGATGGCTGCTTCCTCCTCCGATGAGGCCTCCTCGAGTGCTCGATCCAAAATGACTCGCGAGTGCGAGGTTTGGCTGCTTATATGTCGGCAGAATAGGAGAACGGAACAAAAGGGGCGCGGTCTCAAACGCATACGCGCAAAAAAAGTTTATGCGTTGGAGACCACTCCCCTTTTGCGCCGCTTGCCATACCCAAATCTATTTAACCACCAAAACCTCGCACACGCGAGTCATTACGGCACGAGCACTCGAGAAGGCCACTTCGGGACGGCACGGAGGAAACCGCAGCAGCCACAGCAGAGGGGAGCAGAAACCAGCAGAGGAACGGCCAGCAGCAGGAGAGGAATCCGTTCTCGGACCGGCAAAAAGCCAGCAACGGGAGGAAATTCAAATTTCGATCTCGGTCCCGCGTAGGAAGGCCAGCAGCAATAGCCGAAAGAAGAATCATCAGCAGAAGGAGGAAATCAAAATCCGTGCTCTGGCCGGGGGAAGGCATGCCGGCTGATGCTGCAGTTGAGGAGCAAGCATGATGAAGACGGCGGAAGTCGCCAGTCGCCGACTCGTCGGTTTTAAAATTAAACGGCCCTTTTCAGGGCCACAAAATTATCACGAAAGAGTAATCTTCATTCTGGGTATACAATTCTGTGTGTGTGTGTGTGTGTGTGTGTGTGTGTGTGTGTGTGTTTATCCAATCATGAATTTTCAAATATCCATCTCCAATTATCCAACCATTTTGGACCACATTTTGCTGACCAACAAACTGAATTGCTAAAGGCGAATAATTTTGGAGCCTCAAGATCAAATTCATTGCGTCAGCGAGAAACATTCTGCTAGAAGCCTTAAAATTAAGTTTAAATCTTGTTAAACCTATTTTGCAAATCCGATCATGATTTTTTGCTACTTCACGCTGATCGATTGAAATGAGCTTCCCATCTTGGGATGTAGCATTCAAGTACCTAGTAGCACCATTTTTGGCGCTTCATAACCCTACTGAACTGCGGCTAGACAAGATGTCCAAGCATTTGCAGAAGGTGTACACGGCGTCCTATCGGAAGCGGAAGAGAGAGGAGAGAGAGGAGGAGAGGCAGTTGGCGGGTGAGCCTACCGCGGCGCCAGTGGACAACGCTGAACGCATGAGGCGGTACAGGCGACGGAAGCGAGCTGCTGAAGGAGGTGGAGAGCACGGGGATGAGTTCCCGGAAGGTTCTGGGGCTGGACCGTCGGTGTCCAATCCAGGAAATCGGAGGCGGCAGGAGCGAGTGGGAGATGCAACGGAAGGGTCGAATGCGTCTGGCAGCACTTCTGCTGAACGTATGAGACGGTTGCGGGAGAGGAGGAGGACTGGACAGACAACGTTCGGTCGGAGCGAGCAAGGAGGTGCTACCGCGGATGTTACTTTCGTTGCTGGAGGTGTGCGACGGGGCGGTAGACGAGGAACCGCGGACATTTCGGTTCCAAATTCGGCATCGGAGAATCCCGAACAGGGTAAGTGCGATCGTAGAAAATTTATGCGTGTGCGTGCGCGTGTGTGTGTGTGTGTGTGCGTGCTAAATTTCTACAGCTTTTATTCACTTTCTAGTGATAAATTGAAATAAATTGGAAAGTGATAAATTGAAATAAAAGTTATAATTAGATGAAAAATTAGCATTTCCGTAAAGAATCAAAATTTAATACATTAGCGTAATCTCTTTAGCCTATTGTTTTACAGATTTTAAGCACTATGTTCAAAAGAACGTAAAAATTTGGAATAAATTTCCAACATAATACTTGTCATGCCAAAAAAAAAAACGGAATCGACGTAACACCTTATAATGTGGCCCTCTTAAACCTTGCGGTTTCGTCAACGGATCCACAGGCGTGTATCGTTCTTTTTGCGACAAGACTCCGCCTCCCGGGTCTCCTAAGTGTGAAGGTATGGGCACGGGGAGAGGGCACCGAATACCTATATTTACACTTAGAATTTTTTTGCGTCCGCCCCGGGATTCGAACCGGCGACCTCTGGATTGTGAGTCCAGTGCGCGGTCCGATTGATCCACACAGGCAGACATGCCAAAGATACGATTTTAAATGAAATGAACATTAATTCAGGTTGAAAATATTCGGCCTTGTGTTATCACTGTATTTCCAATTACTCTTATAAACATTATCATCTCAAAACAAAGGGACAAAATTTGTTATGCTAATATATAATTTTCGATATTATTAGATCCATCTCAACGCACTTTTCAAATATTTTTCATACGCAACTTTTTAGGGATTTATCCGCCCATGGAGGTAGACGCAATAAGCCTCCATGATCCGGTGGTGCAGATTGATGAAGAAGGTGAGACGTTAAACACATTGTGTTATTGTGAAAAATTTACTAAACACGCAAAATAACTTTTTAGAAATGCCATCAAATTCTGCACCAAGTCAGTCGGATAGCATTTCAGATGGGGCAAGCCAGGGTAGGTCTTTAAATTTATGCGAAGTTTTCGAGGTTTGGGTCAACTCTATCGTGTTTCACAGAGCCAGGTCCTCGCAATGCAAGCAGACCGAACTACGACAGGGCCACTCTTGAGTTCCGTAAGCTTTTCGTTGAGAACTCGTTTGGTGCTGTGTGCAGCGTTTGCGACAGACTTTGGTTCAAGAACGACTTGAAGCCCATCACTGAAGCTGGAGGAAATGTACTGGTACAAGCCGGCGACTTTGATTCAACCGAAGGTTTCATGGTGTGCCAAACCTGCAACAGCAGCTTGAATCGTGGAAAGGTCCCAACCCTGTCCAAAAGCAACGGATTTGTTTACCCGCCGATACCACCGGGTCTTCCCAAACTGGATATGATCAGCAAGCGGCTGATTTCTCCCCGTTTCATCTTTCTGGTGATTCGTCGTCTGTGTCATGCTTTGGGCAACTATGGTATCATTGGGCAGGTGATCAATGTGCCGGTAGACGTTGAGGAGATGGTTCGGGTTCTTCCTCGCGATCTTGATAATGACTGTGCGATTAATGTGAGCTTCAAGAAGCACACTGCACACAAATCGAGCCATTACTCGGGGTGGGTTTGCAAGGGGACTGTTTATGCTTGGCTCAAGTATCTCGTAACTACTCCGTTGTATAAACGTGAGGGCATTACTTTTGACGAAGAACGATTGAATGCGTTCGGAGCAGATCCACAGGAGGGTCCCTCGCGGGCGGAAGAAGCAATGCCACTGGATATCATCGAAGATGAAGCCGAGCTGTTGGCTAGCATGCAACAAACTGCGATGTGGAACGAAGACATGTACCTGGAGCTTTGCCCTACCATGAACCGAATGCCCTCGAGTATTTTGTACGATGAGAATGCCGAGGAGTTGAGTAATCCCGACATATACTATGGGTTCCCGACAACGATCAAGCTAGGCGTACAAGCTACTGTGTTCAACAAGGCGAGCAGTGAAGCTAGGCGAGCTGACAGGCGGGGTGCTCGTCCAGATCACATTCTGGCCATGGCCATGAAGGTGTTATACTGCCGTATGATTGAAGGGCTCAAATGCCACTTCAAATCTGTGGGAACAGATAACGTCACACGTGCCCAGCTCAGCGATCCAGAGTTCCAGAGGAATATGATGGAGATTGGCTTGGCTTTCTTCAAAGGGATACCGAACTCTGTGCAGTACTGGCAAGGACGCAAACAGGACCTCTTCGCCATGATTCGACAGTTGGGTAAACCAACAATGTTTCTCACCTTGAGCGCCAGTGAAACTCAATGGGAAGAACTGTTGAAGGTGCTGCACAAATTGTCCAGTGACTACGATGACCTTGAATTGGCCGACCCGCTGTCGGAGTTAAGCGCGTTTCAAAAGGCAAAGTTGGTCGTTGAAGATCCTGTGACGTGTGTTGCATACATCGACAAGCTTGTTGACGTCATAATGCGCATCTTGAAGTCCAAACGGTTCAGTCCATTTGGTAAATACTACGTTGTGGATTACTTCAAGCGGATCGAGTTTCAACAACGTGGTAGCGCGCATGCCCACATCATGCTCTGGTGTGCAAACGATCCTCGTGAGGACGTTTCCGAGGACATGCCCGCCACCATTGAAATGATCAACACTCTCTGCTCCATCGATGCCTTCCGTTGGTTGGGACCACTGCTTGGCAAGAAGCAAGAGCACGCTCACACACGTACGTGTTACAAACACAACGATAAACGTTGTCGTTTCAACATTCCGTACTGGCCGATGAACGAGGATCGGGTATTGGTGCCCCTTCCGGCTGATGACAGTCGTCGTTCTGCACTGAAGAAACGTGCTCTCGAGTTTCGTGAGATTCTGGAAACGAAGACTTTCGAAACTCTCGAAGACTTTCTGGCCGATTGTGAGTGTACCGAGGAATACTACCTCGAAGTGATTCGTGCATGGCTACAGCGACCAGCGTTCTTCTTCAAGCGTCCGATGAATCAGCTCTACATGAATCCATTCAACGTTTGGATTGGCGGTGTACTTCGCTCCAACAGTGATCTGCAGTTCATCATGGACGAGTACTCGTGCGCCTCTTATTTGGTTGATTACGTCAACAAGACAAATCGAGGCATCAGCGCGTTTCACCGAGAGCTTCTCGAGCTGCAGGAGCAGTATCCCGACTACGACTATCAAGGCTTGCTGAAGAAGTTGGGCGTGAGAGTACTCAACAGTGTTGAGATGTGCTCACAGGAAGCAGCGTGGATCTTGCTCCGGTTACCAATGTCCGAAGCAAGCCGGAAAATCGAATTTGTGCCGACAATGTGGCCAAATGAGAGAACCCGATGCCGGAAGCGACACCAGCAGATGGACAACGAGGGACTCGACGACGACTCAACGGACGTGTGGACCAGAAACATCGTCCAGAAGTATGAGGACCGCGATGGATTGGAGGATGTGTGCCTGGCTGATTTCGTCGCATGGTATGCACCGATGAAAAGCACCAAAAACAGCTACAAGCTACGAGGCACTGCCAAAATCCTGCGATGGCGAGGATATCCGATGAGCGAAATGGTCGAGTACAAGCGAGAGGCAGTGCTCCTGTTTTTGCCGTTCCGGAATGAACGAGTCGACCTGCTGGACCAGAACAAATTCCTCCAATTGTACGATTCGCATGAGACAGAGCTCATCGCGAAACGTAAGGAATACGATTGTGAGTTGAATTTGGAGCAGACCGTTGAGGAATACCTCCGAATAATCGCACAGGAAGGCGATGGCGAGCAAGAGAGAGCCGCCACGGAGAAGCACAACGAGTACGTGAGGAGCATCGACATGCAGCCAAACAACGATGACATCGAAAACCTGCCGACTTCTGCACTGCGAGCGATTGTGAAACAACGTTCGAATGTCATGCCAAAAGCTGACTACTGTGCCTGGATGCGGCAGGCTAACGAGAAGCAGCGCATGTTGATCCTCCACATCATCCATCGACTGACGAGCTTTGATCCTGAAATTCCAGCGATGCAGATCTTCCTGACTGGACCAGCGGGTAGTGGTAAAACGTTCACACTGCGTCTGATGATGGAAACCTATAACCGGTACAGCCAAGGTCACAACTCTCGCAACAACGCGTATATTGCATGTGCGTCGACAGGCAAAGCCGCCGTTAACATTGACGGTGTTACGGTCCATCGTGCCTACCGCATTGCAATATCGCGCCAGAGTGACTCAAAGCTTAGCCCTGAATGGCTGCAGACGTACCGAAATGAATTCCGAAACGTGAAGCTCCACATTGTAGATGAAGTTAGTATGCTTAGCGCAGGTAACTTCAGAACAATGCACATACGTTTGCAGGATATTCATTTGGACCACCTTCACCCATTCGCTAACCAGAACGTTACGTTTACCGGAGATTTACATCAGCTGAATCCAGTCAATGCTTTACCAATCTATAAGGCTCCGAGAAATTCGATTGGTGGATCTTGGCTGTGGGATTACATCCGACTGTACGAGTTGGATCAGGTCATGCGTCAGACCGATGTGGTGTTCTCCACCATCCTCACCGCGATTGGCGAAGGCAAGAAACTGACGGATGAACAGAAGACGCTGATCGAGAGTCGGTTCAAGTCAGTGGAGGACTGCCAACGGGAAGCTCCCAACGCCGTTTGGCTGTTCCATCAAAACGTTGATGTCGATCGGTTCAACAGAGAAGCGTTGAGTGGGCTCGAAGGTCTGGACTGTCTTGCCGACGATATGATCACAGGTCACAGCACATCCGCTCAGGCAACCAGTGCACGAACGAAATTACATAAAATGAGCACAGCCCAAACGAGTGGGCTGCCATATATGGTTCGTTTTTGCATTGGAAAGCCCTACATGATCACTACCAACATCGATGGCGATGATAATCTGGTAAACGGAGCAATCGGCGAGCTGAAGTATGTGGAGATGCGGGAAAACGACGCCGGCGAAGAAGTGATCTACAGACTCTGGTTGCAATTCGATACGGAGAAAATCGGAACCATTGCAAGATCTAAGGCGCAGGCAGTCGTTAACGCCCGACCCCATCTCCTGCAGCAGGATTGGACCCCCATCACGAAGCAGCACGTGAACATCGCTCTTGGAGGTACGATCAAATGCAAGCGGATTCAATTTCCGATTGCGAGTGCCTGTTCCATGACAATCCACAAGTCACAAGGTGGAACTTTCTCCAAGGTCGTTTACCAGTACAGTCGCTCGCAGGAGCAAAGGCTGGTGTACGTTGCTTTGTCACGGGTTACTTCGCTGGAAGGACTCTACTTGACCTACGCGGACAATCCCTCCCTAGATCCGTCTAAGGAAAAGCCTGTGTTCCACCACGCCAAGGCAAACAACTCTCCAGCGATGCGTGAGTTGCGGGACGAATACAAGCGCTTGAGGAATAACCGTTATCGAACGATCGGAGACGATTTTTCTGAGGTGTTGGCGAGTAGTGGACCAGCATGCACCCTGATGACAATCAACGTCCAAAGCTTGAGCGCTCATCACCAGGATATATCGATCGATTCCATACTGACCAGTGTAGACTACTTGGCCCTAAGCGAGACGTGGTTGGATGATAACTCCTCGGTCGAGATTGAAGGCTACACTTGTGTTGTCCAGTCCAAAAGGGATGACGCAAGATCTGGCGGTGTGGCAATTTATCGAAAGACGACGACCAAAACCAGCATGGCAGTCCCGTATACTCCCGAATTGGTGAGTCAAGATCGAGACGAACTTTTCGGTGTGGCAGATAAATACGGTGACGTTTGCGCTGCTACAGTGGATGTGATGGGCACTGAGGTACTGCTGTTCTCGGTGTACATCATCCCAGGAACCACACTGAAGCAGAAAGGTTGGTTTTTGGCACGGAAGTTGCTCCAGACTGCCCGCACTGGTTTGCCAATGGTAGTAACCGGTGATTTTAATGTCGACGTTTCCAAACGAGAAAATGTCGAATTCATTAAGTTTATGGGCGAGCACTTCCAACTATCCTTAGCTAACGACGTGAGACAGACGACCACAAATCGTGGAACGGTCCTTGATCTCACATTTACCAGAGGCATACATGTGGCGAGCAATTCGCGGTATGTATGCTATTTTTCCTACCACAGACCCATGTTGTCTGTACTACGAACTGAAGAACCCGAGCCATCTCAGTTGCATTGATCCATAAACGTTCAAAGCCGGACACGACGATATTATCATCGGATTTTACAAGAAGAAATTGAAATGTAAATTACCAGTTACACCTACACTAACACAAACTCACAAATGAACTGTAAACTCATTAATTTAAGTAAACCAGAAAACTTTTGTAAACACTAACTAAACACACTGACCCCTCCCCTCCCCCCAAACATTAACATCACTACATCAGGAACCAAATGAAATGTAAATATTACTTTAAGAAGCAGAACAATATTGTACTACACACTAAAACCTACCCAACAACCGCCCCTCCCCTCTTCCACCCACTCCTTCTCTTTCTCGCTTTATTCATATATTGAACTTATTTAATAATTCATTCAACCATCATCAATTGTTTATTAACAGGAAACCATCCCCCCCGCCCTCTTGGAACACCGCTGATGGACCCAGCCAGGATCAAGCCTAATCTCATTTCTTCATTCCAGGGCAAAAATTAAACGGTCCTTTTCAGGGCCACCAAAATATTCACGAAAGAGTTACTCTGCAACAATTCTATCAAGCAAAATAAAATAATCTGGTTTTACATTTCACTATCTATCCGAAAACATACTGTACTACACACTAAAACCTACCAAACAACCGCCCCCCCCCTCCCTTCTTTCCCTCCCCCTTCCAGCCACGCCGTCTCCTTCCCACTTTATTCATATATTTAACGTATTTAATTATTCAGTCAACCATCATCAATTGTTTATTAACAGGAAACCATCCCCCCGCCCTCTTGGAACACCGCTGATGGACCCAGCCAGGATCAAGCCTAATCTCATTTCTTTATTCCAGGGCAAAAATTAAACGGTCCTTTTCAGGACCACCAAAACATTCACGAAAGAGTTATTCTGCAATCTTCCAATCAAGCAAAATAAAATAATCTGGTTTTACATTTCACTATCAATCCGAAAACATCAGCAATCTTAATAAAAATTTAAGGCCCTATACTGTCCTATGTCTTTCGGTTATGTCTCTGACATACCATCTTGAACTTTTTGATTAGGTCCTATCAACATATGAAAGACAATAGCTTATAGGACCTTTTCAAAAAAAACTCTGGAAGTCTGTTTGTCCCATCGTTAAACTTCTACGCATAATTGTCCCACCAAGTACTTTCTTACACGGAATCATTAGTTGTTCGAAGTATTATGTCTTATTTACCTGTTGTATGGCAAGAGGATCATACTTAAGGGTGATAAACTGTTAACTGGGGCGATTAGGGGCTCATAGGGCGAATAGGAACACACGGGACAATTATGCGTAGAAACACAGAAATCGGTCGAAAAATTTCAATCGCGTTTTTCTCAGTTGCACTTTTTCGAACATGGGACAGTTATGCGTAGAACGGCAGTAGAAGAGTCGCTTGAAATCTTGATTGACGAAAACGAAGTTGACTTTATAGCTGTCGGCCACCATTGCTAGTACCAACCACTAGTGTCTTCCTTTTTATCTACAAGGACTTCGCCGCCCTGGGATCCTAAGTGTATGACAGTATGGCACGGAGCGACGGCGCCGAATACACATATTTACACAAAGAATTTTGGAGCGCCCGCCGCGGGATTCGAACCAGCGACCTCTGGATTGTGAGTCCAGTGCGCGGTCTTGATTACCTATCAGAAAATTGAGCTAACCCTTCCATATTCCGGTTTTTTTTTTGTATTTTTTCAAGATCCTGAAATCGAGAAAAACATGTTAAAAAAGCCAACAAATCAAAAGATAACCGTCATCTGGGGCGAAACGGGACAAATGGGGCGAATTGGGACAGCTGTTTCAGCCTTGTTACTGTACAATATTTGGATATTTTTGATTAATTTCGGATAGAACAGACACAGAACATCTAAAATAGTGCATAGTGAATCGTTTTCCAAATTTCAAGCTTTTACGTGCTCTGAAAACTGCTGTCCCTATTCAGACTGTAGTTCCGATTCGCCCCAGATGACGGTACTTCACTTTTAAACATTTGAATTAAATTCGATTTTCATCTTTTACTGAACTTCAGTTAAATTTAACTGATTTGCTTTTTGGGTGATAGTGAAACCGCTATGAGTAAGGGGTATTCAAAAACATTCAAAACGCAAAAAAATGTTTGTTGGACCTTTTTAAAAATACAATAGAGAAAGTCTCCCAAGGTCTCTGAAATCACGTGCAATTTGTTTTACTTTTGTTTATAGGGAGGGTTGAAAAGTTTCTCTTAAAATTTGGATTTAGAATGAGTTTCTTGTATTCTTAGAATTCTTGGAACCTTTTTATTTTCCGAAAGTTGCACAACTGTGATCATGCTTCAAGCACTTTGTGATACCTTTGACTTCCAAATTTTGAAATTAATTCTTGGAATATATTTTGTATTTTTTTGTTGTTGCCAATTCCTTATCCTTCCGTCGACCAAGGCCGAAGAACAAAAACATTTAATACATTTTCTAACAAAATCATCATCATCAGCTCAAGTGAAAGGAATACTAAATGCTTACATTTGCTTCTTAAGTCTTTGTAAAAATTTAAAATAAATTGCGTGTTTCTTAGATAATGTCGAGCACAAAACTAAACACAGACCTGTTTTTCTTAATTTGTACGCTTTTCTAGAAAAATTCTAAGATTGGTAAACCTTCAACTATGCAACTTCGTTTCTAAAAATTAAAAAAAAAACGTTACTTAATCCACCTTAAGGTGGTTGGTGCCTTCCTCGCATTCATGTTGTATTTTAGGTTGTATTTACAAATTAATTTAAGAGTTTTTTTTATTTTTTTTTTCATTTATTTTTTATAATTATTGATTTTACTTGAACAGCAATTTTCAATTATTTTTTTTACCAACTCTCCAAAATAAAGGAGAAAAGTCTCATGAGTTATAAAAAAATAATTAAAAAGTTCGTGTAAATCTTTGTCGAGACAAAATGATGCAGCAACATAATCAATACAGATTTTTTTCCAGAAGAGACGCAGACACTGCTTAAGCAATGTGGCAACCGGGCGATACGCATGCAAGGGGGTGTGGCTGCCAATCCCCCGCGTGGACCAAAATCCCTACGCATGCTGCGCGACTCTCGCGCGTAAGCAAAAAGATCCGGCCTTTGAGGTTATGCAAAAATCACCCTTTTTTGCAGCTACAAAAAAACTTTTTCTTGGCATAACTTTAAAAGTACTTCATTAAACAGAATGAAATTTAATAGGGTCTTAGGGGACCCCAAAACGAACAGAATAAGGCGGATCCGGCCAAAATCGGTTCAGCCAGTTCTGAGATAATCGTGTGGAAAAAAAATCATGTCTACACACATCCCCACAGACATTTGTTCAGAATTTGATTCTGAGTCGATAGGTATACGTGAAGGTATATCTAAAAGTCGTATTTAAGAAGTTCATTTTTCGAGTGATTTTATAGCCTTGCCTCAGTGAGGTGAGGAAGGCAAAAAGAAGAACATAAAACAAGAGATTTAAAGTAGCTCAAAATAATAATTTTCCAAAAGAACATAAGACTGTGGAGGGTTTCAAGTAATTACAGATAAATTTTGACCAAAAGCTTTAATTAAAAGAAAATGGTATGGCTAGAAGGCAGGGAAACCATGGACGTCCGTGTATAAACTTCCAAATGTATACTTTTAACATTGAAAATTGGACCATTAGTTGCTGAGATATTGTCATTAGGAAATGTGGGAATATTTGGATAATACAACTTTCTTGTTTCTTTTTCTTTTATTCACTGCATTTCAGCAACCAGAAGTACATCCTTCAAAGTCTCTTAGGCAATTTAATTGGAAATTTTCTGAACTTTTCTAAAAAAATATTTTTAGGAATGGACAATCATGGATTCTACAAAAATAGAAATAAAACGAAAATTTTACAGTTAAGTTAAATCTTTAAGTGGCTCTATATTGAAAACGGCGAACTTTATCAAAAAATCTTTTCGACTGCTTAATTGATTTTACATAAAAACTGAAGTAACAAAAAAAATGACTTTAATTTCTATTTTTTCCAAGAAAACACATTTTTTCAAAAAAATCAAAATTGGTGACAAAATGTTTGCCCTTACTTCACTATGGCTCAAAAGTTGTGGGCTCTTTTTTATAAAAAAAAATCGGGGGAAAAATCAGTTAACTTTTTTTTTAATATCCTTTTCAATATCTACACCTACAACTTCAATCAGAAAATTCCTTCAAAAGTTGCAGAATTTCGAATATTTAGGTACCATTTTTGTATGGACAGCTGCCAAAATTGTATGGAGTTTTGTATGGGTGAAACACTGACACAAAATGGCTTCTTTAGTCATAGGGAAGGACCCCACAAAGTTTAAACCAAATCAAAAATATAAATAAAATCTATTTCCGGTTTTGGTGGAGAATTGTTCTTATGGGACATTTATGCGAACAGGGGCAGGTTATGACAAAATGTTCTATTTTTAATCACCCGAAACAAAAGTGCAAAAAAGTGCATTTTAGTACATCGACGCTGTCGTGCTATCTTGTCGTTTGTCGCTTTTTGACGATCCGAGAAAAACGCTTTTCATGTTTGACTTTGAATTCACAAAAAATAGAGCACGCCATGTAAACAATAACAAACACGTTTTGTGTGGTTGACCATTCTGTGCATTAATGCAATTGTCCCAAAGTTTGGTTAAATTTGGTTGCCGGAATCCCGAGTCATACTTACAAATATTTATGGTAGTATTACTGCCCATGATCGCATAAATGTCCCATATACATTTTAATCGCTTTTGAGTTATTGATGCAGTTTTGTTCAAAATCGTTTGCACTTTCAGAAAGCCTACAACATCCAGTACCTTGATCTAGAAATCATGAGGAAATCCAGTTTTTTCGTGAAAACCTAACACGTAGCCTTAAATGTGGGACAAACTTCAAATGCGTTTTTCTCAGCTTGCTGTTTTTGCATATGGGACATTTATGCGAACATGTGCAGTCTAGCTTGTACCTGTGTCAAACGCGTTCTGACCTGAAATCCCTTTGGCCAGTTGTCGCACTTACATTTTTCAGGCTGTGTCAAGATAGCACGACAAGATTGAAACTTCTTTCATATGTAAAGTGACAAAAATGCACGGAGTTTTTTCGGGTGTTATTGAATATCTTAGGATTTAAATCGAATAATGGGGATCTGTGAAGGTCAAAAGGTGAGACACTGAGAGCTGCACAAAATGGCGTTCTTAACTCAATTTGGTCCAAAATGCACGTGCGACAAGTTAGCACGACAGCGACGACATGTTGAACTTTTTCACAATCAACTTGAAAACGCGTTGCGGGAAAACATCCCACTCTACTGGATTGAACACTAGTTGCATAAACTAGGTACTATTGCATTCCTTTTTTTTTAATTCAGATGGTAAATGTATTAATGGGCAGAATATGTCCCAGATCTTGAAAACATATAAATCTCATTTATGTTTTGCCTATAACTCGATCTCCATTTTTATTACATAATTTGAAGATATAATTGTAACGGCCTAAAACCCACAATAAAATATTATAAAGCATCTAGATTTTTACATGAGTTTCCTAGATAATAAAGGTCATAAAGATGTAGTCGGATTCTTCATTTAACATTTCTAGCAATTAATGTAAATTATTTTCGAAGCATAAGCTGATTCAATTTTAAACTCAATAAGAAGTATTTTTGGTATTCAGTTCACAGAAAACTGGAAACTATTCTTAACACTGAGAATTTCATGATTATGTATGTTGATGGCTTGATGCTTCGTAAATTTCCTCAGACTGTACCACAATGAATTCCACTTCAATCTTGTTTATAGAATTCCCGATCGTTTCCCCCGTACAAAAAATCTAAAAAGTCATATGATGCCTTCAGCTGACGCGGGTTTTACGTAAAAATAAAAGAAAAAAAATCGTCCATATCATGTGTGCATTTCGCGCTCTCTTTACAAGATAAGCAAACTTTGTGTGAGATAGACGTAGGTAGGTAGACGACGTTCTTTGAGTTGGGCTTCCAGCAGGTATGAAGTTGCCTGGCTGGTCCGAAAGAAGAGATATGACGGACGACGGCAGCCCCAGTTTAACGATAAATGGTGCTAAAATGATCTAATCACGGGGACGCGATAATACTCTTTCAGGGATGGTGAATATTATTTATGTCATCACAAGGGTTTTTCGGGGCAAAGATTTCTCACGGGGTTTGTTATCAGACAGCGCACGTGAGTGATTCGCGGCGAAGCATGTTTTTATGTAATTTTGATTTCGTTTAGTTTAAAATAATTAACCGTTTTCAATTTATTCGATGTACGAAAAATAACTCAAACATAAACTATTTTGTACATCGTGGGAAGTCTCCTAAACAAGAAAAGATAGAAAATTTCAAAGAATATTAAAAGGATTATTCAAACTCCTGAGCCAATTTCATACTTACCAAGAAGAGTGTTCGGTGTGTCAGGTGACTTTACCTTAGCTTTTGGAACATCTGGATAAACAATTTGAAATATAATGTAGATAATTTGAGTGGATAACACTTAAAACGATGAAGGTTATTAAAGTTCTGAAATTGAACTTACTATTTCCTCCAGTAGAATCATAAATATAAACCGTTCCTCCACCTAAAAAAATAATTTTATTACATGAAAATTTGAGAACAAGACATATAATTCTACCAGGTAATTTATGTGTTCCTACGTGATGCAATCCTGTGTCTGAAATTAAATTGGTAATTTTATGTTATTAGATGTTCATTAGGTATAGTGAATTTTCACGATTTCGCAGACAGCGTGAAATTCAAAAAAATTCGCGAAATCCCGTGAAATTCAGGATTTTTACAAATCCATGCTTTCAAATAATTTAAAAAATATGCGTGTGTGTGTGTGTGTGTGTGCAACTAACCAAACGGGACCACGTGGTCGCTTCTTACAAATTGAGTTGTTTCCATGAATTTTAGATTTTAAATCCTATACATGCAAATAACTCGCATAGGCATTTGGCAGGTGTTAGCTCTGCCGAGCTTCGGTGACCCATTTCTACGCAGGCTAGCCGTGCGCGAGGTACTTCAGCTTGAATCGACAAGCCCCGCTCTAAAGAACGTTTGCATCAATCGGATTCAAACGTTATTTAGCACTTCCGAGTCCTTGTCAAATGGACAAAACCCAGCACGTATATAGTTTGTAGTAGTAGTATTCCTAATTCTACCAAACCAAAGGACGGGGGATCGAACCCCGGTTCGAGCGAATTTATGTTTCGTTCATGTTTAGAGTTTCAAAAATTCATATTTCCTGATCTTTCTCGTTTCGAGCAGATGGGAATCGAACCCAGGATCATTCGCTTACAAAGCGAACACCGTAACCAGTCAGTCACGGCTGCTCCATATTTCCAATTGGAAGTTTCTCACCCGAAAAGCAGCAAACCGGCAGCGATTACATTCACTATTTCGTCACGAATCCGGCGACTTCTCGAGCCGCCTGCATTTTGAGCCGCCAATCTCAGCAAACGTTGCCTACTCCCGCCCCCTTCACTCACTACTCAACTCCTTCAACATTTTCCTCAGCAATTTTCACAACTTTACAACAATAAAAACTTGGAAAATCCACCCATTTTTCTCTTGAAGGCCACCTCCTGTATCGGCAGAAATTTCTGACCAAAATTTAACAAATGGTTTCAAAAAACTCCGTTTGGTGACCTAGATTTCTCATCAAAGTGTCACTTCTTCACAGCACCCAAATCACATGAAAACTTGCAAAAATCCGTCTGAATTCTTGTACCACTCAAAACCACTACACTACCGAAAGAACTTCTCACGGAACTGTCCCGCCGGAAAGTCTAAAAATCGCGAACCGTAAAACGTCACGATGAAAAATTCGAAACGAGGAGAAACCAAAAAAACGCGGAACGCAAATTCTTGTCAACCAACCGCGACCAAGGATTGCTGCGATCCCCTTCAAATAATTTAAAAAATATGCATGCTTAAAATAAAAAAAAATTATTTGAAAAAAAAAACCAAAAATAGTTCAATAAACATTGAACAGTTCATTGATTCACTTCAAATAATCGAATTGAAAAAAAGGAAAATAAAATAAAATAACATGCTATGGACTTAGAATTTGAATGAAACAAGTGTTCTGAAATGCATTGCAATTATTTGTTTTCAAAAAATGTATTTGACGAAAATAAAAATTTAAGCGAAAAAAAAAACTTTTTTCGATACTGTTTATGGTTTTTTTTAAATTCAAAAGATTTTTGAATTTAGAGAAGAGAAGAGAATGCATTTTAAATTGATTTCAGCTGATTGCACTTGCACTGCACTTTTTGAACTTTTTTGAAATAAAAAATATTGTTTTGCCTCCTGATTTTTTGGGCCGATTTGGACAACAAATATTGTACAAAAATCTTTCGGATTGTTAAACATAAGATTTTAAAGGTTATTTTAACAATTTTCTCGCTCGTGTTTTCGAAATGGTTCGTGTGAAAATTGCATTTTTTTTAGCGTGAAAAATCACTAAGCCTAAATGGTCATCATTGATGTTATATATAAAATATCCGAACAGTTTTCCAACCAATTTTGCCTTCCTCACTGAGGTACAGTAGACCTACCTTCATGAATCGAAAACTGAACAAATGTCTGTGTGTGTGTATGTGACCAATAATGTCACTCAGTTTTCTCAGCACTGGCTGAACCGATTTTGACCAAACCAGTCGCATTTGACTTAGTTTAGGGCCCCATACGTCGCTATTGCTTTTTTTTTAAGTTTCGTGAGTAGTAAAAAGTTATGTATGAAAATGTATTTTCGCACCCTAGTGACATTTTAGGTTTTAAGTAAGTCATAAAAGCCTATTTTGGTCTTATGAGGGATTTCAGAACCATGACAAAACCTGCAAATATCATCCTTTCCAACGATTCCAAAACATTGACGATCTGGCAACCATGTCCCTTTTCAAAGCCGAATCTCACTTATCTGTATGGATGTTTGTTGTCTAAAGCATTAGGTCTATTCCCGTACTGCAGAATTCTGCAATTCTGCACAAAAACGGCAGCAGAGTGTTCCCGTACTTTTCTGCAACAAAAGTAACTTTTTTCACAGGCAGAACTTTTGCAGTGAGAGAGGTAGAAGTTGCAGCAAAACCGTTCCCGTACTTTTCTGCAAGCTCTCTCTTCTCTTTCGTGTTGAAAAGTAACTGCAAGTTGGTGTGATGGATGTTGAGTACACGCTACACATAAAATTTGCAAGTTGGGTGAAATCAAGCATTAAATTTTTGTTGTCTTTTCGAAGGGACGTTTGTATATTTTAAATTGATGGATTTTGGGGTATTTTTTAATGTCTGGTTTTGTTGAGAACAATATTTTATGTTAACGATTTCAAGCTTATTTCATTAATTTAATGATATAGCGAATTTATTATTTTGTTAGTGTTAATATTTTAACCTGATCAAAAGTTGATAAGTAATTCCAGAATTACAGCACGGCTAATAATCCAACAAACAATTTGTATTATAAAAATAAATAGTTTTTAAAAACTTTTAAAAGACACATTTCTTTTGAGTTGAATAAATATCAAATAAATATTTGTTTAAGGATTGATTTTTGATCTTCAATTGTTTTTCAGCAGACTAAATATCACACAAATTCAAATCAAGGTTATAGCACAGAGAACAGATGTATATCATTGAACAAACAGCATTGAAAAACGTGTGTAAAAATTCAAACCAAAATACGTTGAAAAGAGCTAGGGTGTGCACCTTCCGCCTAGATAGCGCCCCTTCCAAAATCATGATGGCCTACAGAAGCAGAACGTTGGACCATCTAATCACTGCATAAAACATTCCGTACGAACGACATCAGACCAATGTCTGACTGCCCTTCATCAGAGGGTTGCAATTTTACGCGCCAAAGAAGGTAAACAAAACGAAATCGAACATAACATGTGGAAAGGGACTATTTTAAGTTGTCTCTTGAAAAACCATTTTCGAATGAATTTTCTGTTATGTTTTCGTTAATGTTAATGCATTTTTGCAATATTTTTAGTCAACTGGAATTATACAGAAGTGAATTTTATATTTAAACGAGGTTAACATTTATTTTCTTTCGAAATTATTGGGCCTTTTTCATTGTTAAGCCAAGTATTCTCAGCCACGACAGTGGCACCGCCAAGCGTATCCTGCACACTCTAATTTCTTTGATGCAAGATTGTATGCAACGCATTTTTTTTAGTTTACACGGTTTACACACAAGTTAGAACCAAGATGTACATCTGTTCTCTGTGGTTATAGGTATAATAGGTAATTTAATTGGCAAATAATAAATTGTACCTGTGACGGTGCTACCAAATTGTATTCTTATATGAACCAATATATTAGATGTATTTTGTGGAACTTTCAATGAAGGAATCATAAAAAAGGGTATTAAAAAGTAAAAGAGTATTAAAAAGGGTATTAGCACAGAGAACAGATGTACATCTTGGTTCTAACTTGTGTGTAAACCGTGTAAACTTAAAAAAATGCGTTGCATACAATCTTGCATCAAAGAAATTAGAGTGTGCAGGATACGCTTGGCGGCGCCACTGTCGTGGCTGAGAATACTTGGCTTAACAATGAAAAAGGCTCAATAATTTCGAAAGAAAATAAATGTTAACCTCGTTTAAATATAAAATTCACTTCTGTATAATTCCAGTTGACTAAAAATAATGCAAAAATACATTAACATTAACGAAAACATAACAGAAATTCATTCAAAAATGGTTTTTCAAGCGACAACTTAAAATAGTTCCTTTCCACATGTTATGTTCGATTTCGTTTTGTTTACCTTCTTTGCCGCGTAAAATTGCAACCCTCTGATGAAGGGCAGTCAGACATTGGTCTGATGTCGTTCGTACGGAATGTTTTATGCAGTGATTAGATGGTCCAACGGTCTGCTTCTGTAGGCCATCATGATTTTGGAAGTGGCGCTATCTAGGCGGAAGGTGCACACCCTAGCTCTTTTCAACGTATTTTGGTTTGAATTTTTACACACGTTTTTCAATGCTGTTTGTTCAATGATATACATCTCTAGAGTTTTTTTTGATTAGGTCCTATAAACATATGGAAGACAATGGTTTATTGGTCCTTTTCAAAAAAAACTCTGGATCTGTTCTCTGTGGTATTAGACTGTACCAAACAAATAATAAATATAATTGATTATATAATTGGTGTCCATAACATTTTTGCTGAAACAAAAGTTACGTTGTTTACACATCATATTTTATATTATTTAAAATTGATATAAATTTTATTAAAAATTATACGGTATACTCTACACCACATTTCTAAAATTATTAAATTCTTAAGAGCGAGTCCACGAATAGGGCATACCCCTTTGTATGGGACGTCGTTTGGACCTCACCAATCTGCCTGAAACTTTCAGAGGTTGTTTGTAGATATAAAACTAGCATCTGGCCAAAATATGAGCACTCTAGGTCAACGGGAAGTGGGGCAAATCGGGACACAAAGTTTAAAGGTTTAAAAACGTCAAAAATCTTAAAAAGGCTATAACTTTGGCAAAATTCAATTAAATTTCAAAATTCAAAATGCATCTGAAAGGGCTCAAAAAATGCAACAAAATGCAGGGTAGAGCATCCCGATTGGTTAAATCTAAAGGGAGTTATTGGCATTTTAGTGAAAAAATAGCATAATTTTCAAACTCAAATAAAAAAGTGTTCCATCCAGATATCAACTCGGTTCGACCTGCAGCTTGTAGGGGACATTTGGGACTACCATCTGAGACTGAGAACGCTTTGGGTAAGGCAGTTTAACATATTAAAAAGACACTTTTACTTTTAGTGAAGTTTTTGGTTGTAAATTTTTGCTCGGGGGACCCCTTAGATCCCATTTTCTGGTGATAATTTTATCATATTCGTGTTCCTGAGACAATTTCACAATAGAAACATACATAAAAATGTTTATTTTGATCCATTTTAACCCTTTAAAAAATAAAAGTTAAAAAAAAATATATGAAGCTGCTTTTTTTTCTGGTGTCATCTAGTATCCTTGGAAACGAACTTGATTTTCAATAAATGTGAATCGAAGATTTTTTAAACTTTCATTTTTTAAAGGGTTAAAATGGATCAAAATAAACATTTTTATGTATGTTTCTATTGTGAAATTGTCTCAGGAACACGAATATGATAAAATTATCACAAGAAAATGGGATCTAAGGGGTCCCCCGAGCAAAAATTTACAACCAAAAAATTCACTAAAAGTAAAAGTGTCTTTTCAATATGTTAAACTGCCTTACGCAAAGCGTTCTTAGTCTCAGATGGTAGTCCCAAATGTCCCCTACAAGCTGCAGGTCGAACCGAGTTGATATCTGGATGGAACACTTTTTTATTTGAGTTTGAAAATTATGCTATTTTTTCACTAAAATGCCAATAACTCCCTTTAGATTTAACCAATCGGGATGTTCTACCCTGCATTTTGTTGCATTTTTCAAGCCCTTTCAGATGCATTTTGAATTTTGAAATTTAATTGAATTTTGCCAAAGTTATAGCCTTTTAAAGATTTTTGACGTTTTTGAACCTTTAAATTTTGTGTCCCGATTTGCCCCACTTCCCGTTGACCTAGAGTGCTCATATTTTGGCCAGATGCTAGTTTTAGTATTAAATTTTCAACCCTAATTTTTTTTATTTTGAATTTAAAAAAATAAGATTTATTGAAATTTTCAACATTTTGAATTACTCAATTTTTAATTTTTTTATATATAAATATTTGCATTTAAATTTCTCAAATACCTGATATTTTTTTAGTCGCTCAACTTAAAATATTAGTTTTTTTTAATTTTTTTTTATGAATTTCTTAATTTCCAAGTTTCTAAATTTATGTGTTTTCAAATTTTTCAGTTTGTGATTAATTTACTTTCTAAAATTTTTCAATTTTGCTGCGTCACCGTTCTTCTTCCATGTGACATCAATAATTTATTCAATAAAAAATAAAAAAATCATTCAAATGGTCTGCTATCAAAACATGTATTTATGGTTCCTTCTTTATTAAACCTTTGCTTGACATTTTTTCAAATTATACTTGTTAAACGTACCTGCAACTCTCATTTCTAAAATTGTTTACCTAGTGTAAAAGTTTTGAATTGTTTCTAATGTATTTTTCTACCTAAGCATAATTAATTTCTATTTACTCAATAAATGGTACATGCTTGATTTATTAAATAAAATGTTGAGTAGCATAGAACAATAAGTTCCAGAAATAAAATTCTTTCAATTATTATTTTTGTCAACCCTTTTTTTTAATATTTTGATTTTGAGTAAATCCACTCAACTGTGTACAATATTGCAGAAAAAGTACTGGTACGCGCCACCCAGGCAAAAATTTTGCGGCTTCTCTCCTTGCAGAACTTCTGCTAAAGAGAGAGATGAAGAGAGAGAGCTGAAAAGTACGGGAACGTGCTGCAAAAAAGTGACTTATGCTGGCTGCAGAATTCTGCAGAAGCTGCAGAAATTCTGCAATTCTGCAAGTACGGGAATAGACCTAATGTCCGGATCAATCATTCGACCTATCGTTGGATAGGTTATCGAAAGGCCTTTCAAACAAGCCCAAAATATATTTAAAAAAAAAACAAAAAATGGGTTTCTTCGTTTTGTTTGCAGAAGCATTTTACATATCCATGCCTGTGTACTCTTTTGTTCTATCTAGATAGGAATCCCAGCAAGCTTAGTACAAAAGAGCACACCAGCATCGATATCGTGATTAACTTCTATTTCAATGTACTATTTATGGACCTTGAATTCAGAATAATCATTTACAGTCATTGCTCCAATTGTGAATGACACCATCTGCGACCTTAAAGTTTAAATTTGATGAAAAATGAGTTGTTCTCAGGATATCTCCGATACTTATTATTGGTTCGATTTCAAATTTTAAAAATTAACTGTATGCGATTTTTTTGCTCTTTTCACTAAAAATAATTTCTGAACTTTAGAATCAAGAATAACTTTTTGAAAGAGCTGAATGTAAATGTTTGGGCATTTTTAAATATTGGACATAGTTTAAAATTTTCAAAATTATTTTTATTTACAAGAGTACCGGGGCGAATTCGGACAGCAGTTTTAACCATGTTAGATAACAATATTTTGATTTTTCTGGTTAGTTTCGGATAGAACAGACTCAGAACACCAAAATGTGTACATCCATTTCCTAATTTAAAACATTTAAGTGCTCTAAACACTGCTGTATTCAGACTGTAGTCCCGATTCGCCCCAGATGACGGTACAGAATTTCACAAACGTTTTTTAATATAAAAAATCGAACCAATAAAGCTTTCTAGCCAAATGAATTTACCTGAAAAACGAGTATGTTTATGGCCCGTGCTGTGAGGAAACCCAGTGAGAATTTCGGCTCGAGTTATTTTTAACTGTCTACAACCTAACCCCGCCTCTAAAAAATCGCCAAAAATCGATTTTCCAACCGATTTTCCAACCGATTTTTGATTTTTAAAAAGCATTGGAAAGAAGAACTCTTAAAATTTTAGAAAATTTCAGGGTTGGAAGTTTAACTTGTTTTATGTGACTTTGCCAATGTTTTTAAAAATGTCATTTTTTTAGGGGTCAACTTTGGCTGTGTTTTTTAGTAACATTTTCTATATTTTCAGTGAAAAGAAGTATGCAGTAATTTTTGTAGTGTCCCAGACTATGCCTCTACGCATTTTTTTGCAATTTAAACGATGATGGTGCCATTCTAATGAAGGAAATGTGAAAAACATACCAAAAATTGAAAAAGTGACTGTAAAAACGTGAAAAAATTAGATAGGCAAAATGTAATTATATTAGGTGGTAGAATAGGCCAAATACTACCAAAAACAAACATAAACTAAACAAGATAAATGCAAATTAAAATACTAAAAATAAAACAAGAAAGACATAAAACAAGAGAAGTTAAGTTTTTCGTAGAACAAAAGTTGCTCAAAATGACCTCCTAAGCACGGGAAAAATAAATATTTTCGAAAAAAAAATTGGGCAGTAGAGGGTTAAGAGTGTATCAATGTTCTAGAAAGTTGTATAGTACAGACAATTAGGAAAAAAATATACATAAGGGGCTTGCTTGTAACCATCACGAGTAATCGCAATTTACGAAGAAAAAAAAATTGAAATTTCAAAATTATTTACCATTATACCAGACCGCAAAATTTTATAGAGCCTTCTATGGAAAAACTAATGAATCATTAATGAATAGTAATCATGCAAAATTATTTCATTTGACAAAGCTGCCGTTCTACGCATAATTGTCCCATGTCATTTTTGGACGATTCTGACTTTTTATCATATTTAAGTTTAGTTTTACGTATACTTTCAGAAAAACACATAAAATATAGTACTTTGTTCGGAAAATCATTGAAAACAACACCAAGTCTGTTTGTCCCATTGTTGAACTTCTACGCATAATTGTCCCACCAAGTTTTTTCTATCACGAAATCATGAGTTTTACGAAGCATTTTATCTTGTTTACTTGTTTACCTGCAAGAGGATTACAAATAATGGTGATAAAATGTGAACCGGGGTGATTAGGGTCATATAGGGCGAATAGGGACCCACGGGACAATTATGCGTAGAAACACAGAAATCGGTCGAAAAATTTCAATCGCGTTCTTCTCAGTTGCACTTTTTTGAACATGGGACAATTATGCGTAGAACGGCAGAAAGGTCCATTCAAATAAAAAAAAAGACGGAAAAACTCGAAAATAATGGCGATATTCTAAAGAATTACCGTCAGTGGGGGTGACATTGGGTCTGGGGGGTGAGATTGGGTCAAAGTGATTTTTTACGGATTTTACCATTTCTTAGGTTATTCTCAATGAAACTGAATTTTGTTAAAAGGGTTGTGTAGGGGACATCTTAAGAGGCAGTATTTGTAAAAATTGCTCGGTTTGTTCTAGAGGTCGTATCGAGGTGCTCCGATTTGGATGAAACTTTCAGCGTTTGTTTGTCTATACATGAGATGAACTCATGCCAAATATGAGCCCTCTACGACAAAGGGAAGTGGGGTAAAACGGGCTTTGAAGTTTGAGGTCAAAAAAACATAAAAAATCTTAAAATTGCTCGCATTTCCGTAAAACTTCATCAATTCCAACTCTCTTCGATGCATTCGAAAGGTCTTTTGAAGCACTTCAAAATGTGCCATAGACATCCAGGATTGGTTTAACTTTTTCTCATAGCTTTTGCAAATTACTGTTAAAAATGGATTTTTTTAAAACCTTAATATCTTTTTGCAACAGCCTCCAACACCCATACTCCCATAGGTCAAAAGATAGGTAATTTTATGGACTATAAGCCTACGGTATTAACTTTTTGGCCAATCGCAGTTTTTCTCATAGTTTTTCGATTTTTCTAGAACAATCATTTTAGAACGTTAGTTTTTGCCCTGTACACCAAGAAGACGACACTTTTTGGTCTCAATTTTGTCATATTCGGAATCCTCGGACAATTTCACGTAAGTTAGAAGTATTGGAGTTGTAATTTTGTTTTAAAAAATAAATAAATAAAACATTTTTGAAAAAAGAAATAGATCTTATTTACCCTGTGATCATTACGTCAAATGCTGTATCAAGTAGGCGAAAACCTGTTTTACCCCTAATCCAACAAATTGTTAAAAAATATTTTAATTCATTTCAAATGGCAATTTTTCCAATCAAATTTACAACTCCAACACTTCTAAATTACGTGAAATTGTCCGAGGATTCCGAATATGACAAAATTGAGACCAAAAAGTGTCGTCTTCTTGGTGTACAGGGCAAAAACTAACGTTCTAAAATGTTTGTTCTAGAAAAATCGAAAAACTATGAGAAAAACTGCGATTGGCCAAAAAGTTAATACCGTAGGCTTATAGTCCATGAAATTACCTATCTTTTGACCTATGGGAGTATGGGTGTTGGAGGCTGTTGCAAAAAGATATTAAGGTTTTAAAAAAATCAATTTTTAACAGTAATTTGCAAAAGCTATGAGAAAAAGTTAAACCAATCCTGGATGTCTATGGCACATTTTGAAGTGCTTCAAAAGACCTTTCGAATGCATCGAAGAGAGTTGGAATTGATGAAGTTTTACGGAAATGCGAGCAATTTTAAGATTTTTATGTTTTTTTGACCTCAAACTTCAAAGCTCGTTTTACCCCACTTCCCTTTGTCGTAGAGGGCTCATATTTGGCATGAGTTCATCTCATGTATAGACAAACAAACGCTGAAAGTTTCATCCAAATCGGAGCACCTCGATACGACCTGTTACACATTGGTGAAAAACTCGCTCTTAAGATGACTTCGGTGAAAAAATCTCGTTCCTAGAACAAATCCTGTTATTTTGGCAGATGTCTGAATTTGAGGTACGTTTTTGGCCAAAAATGACTTCTCGAAAAATCATTTTTCTAATATTTTTGTTGGAATCGCTCGAAAACTACCCAAATGTTTGAAAATCTCCACTTCAAACATTTTAGCGTGTCAATACGATTCCCTCGAACAAGAAACACTGTTGGATGGCTTGTTTCAACCATATCGTTGTATTTGAGCATCATTTTAGTTTTATTTGACCCAATGTCACCCCCTCTAAGGGGTGAGATCGGGTCAATTAATTGGCATTTAAGGTAGTGTTCATCAAAATCCACCATATTTTGGGAAAATGTTAGTTAACTATCTAAGAACAAATCTACGTTTAAAGATTTTCGATGTTGTTTAAATTGTTTTTTTTTTTATAAAGAAATTACGAGAGGTGTATTGTTTTTTGACCCATAGTCACCACCACTGACGGTACATTGAATGTAAAATTCTAGAATAAATTTGTACATAGGCCCTTTGGATTTTTTTCTAGAATTGCTTTGCTATTGAACAGTTAGACTTGTTTTTAGGAGCTAAATTTGGAGGTCATATATATTTAATGCACATACCTTCATCGGAATCCTCTGGTAGAAAGATGTCCACAGTTCCTCCACCTTTAGAGATTAATGGTTAAAAATGAATCACATCACATCAATTTCACATGAAAACTTCTTCACTTACCTTTGAGTTTATTTGTCTTTACGTGTCGAAATCCATTACCCGATTGGTTGTTAGTACAAAGACCTAGTTCTGTAGTAACGACAATCCCAATTACAAACAGTAAAATTAAATTCTTGACCATGATGAGCTTGAAACAACTAATGAAGTGACTATCGTGAAGTGATTAGCGGATTCATTTTAAATAATCTGCAACAATCTTCATTGTTTGCTGATTGAGCGATAAGTTATGACAGTTCAAATATTTGTAAATCTGGATTTCTTTCATTCATTACAAACCCAACATTGGCTTAAGTATTACAGTACATCTTTATTCCACATCATCTTCCACATTAATACGATCAACGTCCCTATCTCCTAAACGAATGCACAGTCCAACGATTAAATTCCCCCACCACATCTAATGCTTATCCAGCACCTTCTCCAGCAGTTCGTTCATACTGGTCAGCAACATGCGCGGATCGTCCACCAACCCAGCCCCAACCATTGCGTTGGAAAACAGCTGCTTGGCGAGCAGTTCCGCCAGCTCCGGATCCGATTGCGTCAGCTTGAACAACTTCTTGACGATCGGATGCTTCGGGTTGATCTCGAGCTGGGGCTGCAACAGCGCGTACCGATTCTCCTCGCTCATGTTGTGGCTCTGGGTCTTGATAAAGTGCCGAGCGGCGGCCATTTCCTCCACCGTCACGACGCACGGATGCGAGTCCAGCTTGGTTGTGGTTTTGACGTTGGTTACTTTGCCGGTCAGTTTTTGCTTGATCCACGGAATCAGCTCGTCGATTTGGGTCTTGAGCAGGGATCCTTCGATGAGTTGGTCGGCGGAGTCTTCGGATTTCTCCGATCGTCGCATTTCCTTCTCCACGGAGACGAGGTTCTTGCCGAGGAATTGGCCGAGTTGCATCAGGACCAGCTCGTCGTACGCTTCGTAGCAGAACAGGACTTCGATGCCCTTCTTCTTGAGCGATTCGTAGTACGGAGAGGCCTCGGCCAAGGTTCGGTTGGGCGCGGCCAGGTAGTAAATGTCCTTCTGACCTTCCTGCTGCTGGTTGCAGTACTCTGGGAGGCTGATCCTCTTGTCCTCTTGCTTGCTAGTCTCGAATCGGAGCAACTTGGCAATCTCTTCCTTCTCATTCGGTTCCTGGCTTGTGACGATTCCCTCCTTCAGGAATAGACCGTAATCCTTGTAGAACTTGTCGTAATTTTCCGGATCCTTAGTAGAGCGATCGTGCAAGAAGCGCAGCACACGGTTCGTCAGAACCGTCCTCAACTTCCTGATCAACGCACTGTTCTGGAGCAACTCACGACTCAAATTCAGCGGAATATCCTCGGAATCAACCACGCCCTTAATAAACCTCAACCACTTCGGCAGCAAATTCTCCGTCTTACTCTGAATCAGCACCTTCCTCGTGTAAAGCGCCACTCCAACGTCCGAATCCCTCGACATCTCAAACAACCCCGGCTTTCCCTCAGGGAAATACAACAACGCCCGAATGCTCAACGGAACGTCCGTCTTGTAGTGCAGCGTAAACCGCGGCGTATCAAAAGTATTCCCCACAAACCGATAAAACTCGTTGTGCTGATCCTGCGTCACGTCCTTCGGTTCCATCAGCCAAATCGGCTGAATCTGGTTCGCCTGCTTCCCGTTCAAGTAGATCGGACTCCCCACAAAATTGCTGTACTTGCGAATCACCTCCCGAATGCGATCCTCGTCCGAGAACTCCCGACAATCAGCCTTCAAGTGGATCACAATCTTCGTGCCAACCCGAACATTCTCCGCCTCCTGAATTTCAAAGTTGCCCGAACCGTCCGAGGTCCACTTATAGCCGACCGAGTCGATCTTGGAGGATTTGGTGTACACGTCGACGCGATCCGCGACCATGAAGGCGGAGTAGAACCCGACGCCGAACTGGCCGATGATGTTCTGGGCGTTTTCCGTGGTGGTGCCCTTTTCTTTGACCTGCCGGTGAGAAAGAAAATCAAAAGCTTTTAGGGAAAATGCATTTGAGCAAATCTCCACGATGGGATCAGATTATTTCAGAAATGATTCGTTTTTTGAGAAATTCAAAATACATATATGTAGGTACTTCCCCGTCAGCTCACCATGAGCGAAAAAATGCTTTTGCTTATTAGTTAGGTTGGTATGGAAAATCTTCAAAAAAAATTCTAATGTAACTAAAACTCTAAAATGTAGGGTATTCAAGACATGTTTAGGAATCTCAAAACTAAAGTTTTGATAATATTAAAATATCTAAATTTCAGTGAGATATTTGATACATTTCCAGATTTTAGCTTGAATATTTGTTCAAATGTGATAAAATCAATTTTCACCAACACCAACATAATTATTCCTTCAAATTGCACCTCAAATAATGAAAACATAAAAATTTCATAGGAATTTAATATATTAAATAAAAAGTAAAACGATTCAAAATTAAACTGAAAGGCTTAAAATACCTGAGCTTAAGCGGACTGTTTAGGTCACTTTCTTATACAATGCATGAATATAGAAAGATCCCGCATAGACTTTTTAATGAAATATAAAGCAGGCAAAATAAAATCAGATTTCTTTTATGCATTAAATGTGTCTTTTTAAAATCAAAGAATTAAAAAATTAAAATTAAATAAGTTGAAGTTGAAGAATTATAAAGTTATAGAAATGCGGAATTAAAGAAATATTATTTCAATAATTCAAGACTATAAAAAATTATGTATAAAAATTCTCACCTTAATTAATTTTATTTTATAAGTTTTGAGAGGTTTTTAAATCTTGAAACTTAGAACATAATTTGATAATGTAACAAGCAATCAACTACTCGCTTTTTGAATAATTTGGGGTCACCAAACCCGAATCTTCTCGCAATTCTCAATGTTCAGTATAAGAGCGGGCATTGACCTATCTTATGCACCAGGTTCCCAACCAACATCTCGCCCTTGCTCTGAGTCAGTACGAGCAACACGCTAGAACACGCTTTCAGTGGACGTGCCAGGCATTTACACCTTAACCGGTTACTCATTTGAACTCGTTCCAGGGGCAGTACATTGTTTTGGGTTTGATGGATCCTAACCATTTATCGTGTGGAAAACGCCATGGATGCATGATTCTCCCACCAGTTTTTATATAAAATGGTACGCAATTGAACATTTTTGCATTGGGCATTGTTTGGGTGGACCTTGGACTGGGCCGACGGGACACGAGACCGGAGGAGATTGAAAAGACGATCGCGTACTAAAACTAACTTAACCGTTTATTTGCTTCTGATCGCGTCGAGTGGTGGTAGAAGAATGACAGAGAAACGTGTTTCCTCTTCTGCTCGTCAACACAGGTGTGATCTGACAGCTGCGCAGGGTTGCCATTTCACCGGTGGGGAATTCAGCGCTGAGCCACCGGAACATTGTCCCCCGCCTTGAGGCACCCGTGCCGCAACACACAGCCTGCCGATTCTTGATCTTGAAGTCTCGTCTGAACGCGCTGCGCTGTTCCTTTCCGTGACGTATCCGCTATCCCTTGGTGGCATCGAGTCGTAGAGCAGCAATCGTACGATGATGCGTTGATCGTCAAACCGAGAGTGATTCGACCAGATGATCCGTCGCTCTAGGGTGTACTCGTGATCTTCGTTCTCCATCGTCGCTCGGCTGATAGTCAGCTCCCTCGACGTCCGTCCGATGTGACTTCCTGTTCTGGTTCGCGTTGAAGTGATCTTGTCCAAGTTTGATGCTGCTGTATGAGCTGACGGAACACCACCATTGTCCTTGACTTGCTCCCTCTGACCTGAGGCAAGAAAGACACCAACCGACCGTGAGAGGTCCTGCTGTTCCGGCCGTTGTCGCGCTGAACTACACTCCTCCTGTTTCCGCTTGATCAGGCGCCCTGTTTCCCACTGGCTCACATGGTGAGCGTTTGTTGCTTGCAGTTGCTGCCCGGTGGCCACCACCTTCTCGCTCGAATGTGGCAGACCGAGTCTGGCACGGACCTTGTAACCCAGCGATGCTTGGGGAAGAGCCGCGTCGATTCCCCGAACACTGACAGCTTCAGTTGGCAGAATGTGAGCCTTCCGCTGTGCTTCCCTTGAATCTCGTGCCGCCATCTTCGCGTTGTTGTCGCCGACGGATGCCTTCGCTACGTTCTTTGAGAACGTCTCCGGACCATCCTTGTTCCGACCAAAACTCGTCCAATCAGGGTGGAAAGTCGACACCCCGATTGGTGGAACATGTTTCTCCGGTTGTGGAAACCAATTCCGTACCTGGTCATTTCCGGCTTGTTCGATGTTGTAATCTTCCAGCGCAGAATCCATCACCGGTGCCGCCGTTGGACCCAAAACGGGCGCGCAACTTGGCAGCTGTTTGCCATCTGGATCGCCGCATCCCACAGCTCCGGACTGGCCGTTGATCTTCTTTGCACCATTGTTGTTTGTTGTTGTCGAAGGACCCGAGGAGGGTGCACGATTCGACACCGATTTGCTGCCATCCGAATCACCGTTGCCTTCACGAACGGCTCCGAACTGGCCGACGCACGTTGCGTTCCATTCCTTCACCTCGACGCTGAACCTCCGGATTTCCTCCAGCAGGCTTCCGGTGCTACCGTTCCGTGGGACTGCTCGAACCGGTTTGGTGCTCGAAATGTGTTTTTCGAGCAGTTCCTTGGCTCCTTGGTAAGCCGCCTTGAATTCTTCCCCTTTGAACCGCGCTGTGGCGATTGCTTCCGGATTGTCCAGAATCTCCTCCATCCGCTGCTGTGTCCGCCGGAAGTCTCCAGCAAGTCCATGGAGTCGGTCGAGCCGTTCTGTTGCCTCGCTGTGGGAAGCCTTCCGCTCGGCGAGTTTCCCGGCTGCCGCCAACACCCCGTTCACACGCAGTAAATACACCGTTCGAAGGTGCTCTAGTTTCTCCATGGTGACCGATTCCGCGATAACCATCCGACGACGAAGGACCAATGTTTGGGTGGACCTTGGACTGGGCCGACCGGACACGAGACCGGAGGAGATTGAAAAGACGATCGCGTACTGAAACTAATGGTACGTTCGTTTGAACAGCCGGTGCGGCACTGAGTGCTGCACTCGTCGGTGCCAGTTTTGGTTCAATCGAACGACATTTTTCAGTGTGCGTGGAACTCGCATGAAACTGAAAAAATATCGAGTGCGGCACTAGAGTTTCAGTTCCAAGATGGCGGCGAAACTCGTGCGGAACTAGCGCGAGTTTCTTCAAACAAACACTTTGACAGCTCTGAGTGCGGCACTCAGTGTGGAACTAACCATCAAACGAACGTACCATAACTTAACCGTTTATTTGCTTCTGATCGCGTCGAGTGGTGGTAGAAGAATGACAGAGAAACGTGTTTCCTCTTCTGCTCGTCAACACAGGTGTGATCTGACAGCTGCGCAGGGTTGCCATTTCACCGGTGGGGAATTCAGCGCTGAGCCACCGGAACAGGCATTATCCCTTAATTTTTGACGTAGACTACGTCTTTGTCGAAGGTACTGGGGTGCCATTCCAAAAAACCCGGGCCGAAGGCCCTGGAATACTGCGTCATCCGTCAAACGCTTATATCTTCCTTCCCTCTAATCGAATCGACACGATTTATGTTCCATTCGATTCGAAAATTATTCAGCAATTTGCTATAAAACTTTCATTGTTGGCAAAATAGTTTTACTATTGAAACAATTCAATGTTTTAAAATGTTTTCAAAATGCAGAGATTTTGCAAGCAAAATGAGCGCTTCCCACCCCCGACGGGAATGTCAAGTACCTATTTCGAGGGGAAAATCACCCGAGCAACGCGACCGAGTGTCGGTCGCGAAAAAGGAGGGGAAGTAGCGGGCCGAAATCATATATAAGAACGCGCGCCAGAGCCCATTCTATCATTCACGTCTCAGACGTCGGACCGGCAGCAGCAGCAGGAAAGCTCAGCCCAGAGCAGCAGCAGCAGGAGAGAGAGGGACCAGAACTGCAAAAGAAGTGCGCATCGCCTTCTCGTCGTCACCGTCAGCCAGTTGCCTCTCGATGGCCGGACCTTTTGGATCTTTCGTGGTAGGGGGTGAGGATTTCCCAACTCTTCGGAGTTGCCTCACTCCTCGTCTCTCTTCCCACCCGGGACGAGGCATCAACAAGATGAGGCGCGCGCCTGCTGCCTTCCGCCGAAAAGCCTCTCGTGGGTCAAGCCGTGGTTGTGAAACAATCAGGACATCCAACTAGCTCGTCGCATTCGCGGCGAGCGCTTCTGAAAGAGTTACGTCGTATCCAATTCCAAACTGTTGAAAGAGTTGCCCTCATCCCTCGTCCCACCCGGGACGAGGCAGCGAGCTGCAATAATTTCAATTTAAATTTCAGTCTGTGACATAACTACTTTGACTTTTTTCTGATTTTTTAGGACCAAAGTTCAATTCTGTTTGATTTTTTAGAAACTTAAGTTATAAGAAGTAGATTGGTCCGAATAATTTAAAAGTGGCAATTTTTTTACATGAAATAACTTTGGATTTATAAGTACAGTCCAAACTCGATTTTCCGAAGGCCTAGGAAAAATTCAAAATATCGATGTCTTGACGGAATTTTTTTTTTCGTGAAAAAAAAAACTTTTTGTGGGACTGTACATTGGTTTTAACTGGATTTCGGTTGATTAAACATTATTTTTAATAAAAATTTTGAGGTTTTTCGAAAAAATATTTATTTTGTCGACCTGATTATTCAGATCGACGTTGAAGGGGGGTAGGGGGGGGGGGGGGGGCATAAACTTTGAAAAAAATTGCAACGGCCTTACTAGATTTTCAAAAAATATAATCTTAGTGAATGCATTGAAAATTTAACATGATATGGTTGAATTAATACTTTGATAAAACAATATTTTTGAATTTGGATCCGTGTTTTGATTGATTTGTATGGAAAACACTCGCATGATCAGGAGGTCTCTGTCCTATTATCCGATTTGTTCATTCTCATAAAATATTGTTCAAGCATTAGAGTCAGGGTTTTTTTTTCTCATAAAATAACTATGAATAAGATAATGAAACTATGTTTTGTTCTTAGAAAGCCAACTAACAGAGATTAGTCCATCAGGACCAGCCCCAACTATTGCAACTGAACTCAACGCCAATACCGGTGATGATCTTCTACCGACTAACTGCGGCAAAACGTTGAGAAATCGCATCTCCAGAGGCAACGCGACAAAGGTTTTCGACTATCCGTGGATGGCAGTGCTGCGGTACAAAGGCGAAGACACGAATTTTGAAGACAAGTGCGTCGGCTCTATCATCCACCGACGATACATTTTAACGGCGGCCCAATGCCTCTGGCATAAAACTGGGATTAAAGTGTATGATGCCTTTTTTTTAGAGGAAATTTGATCATGACTAACGCTTAATATTTTTCAGTGATCATGTTATTCTGGGAGAACACAACAAAAATACTGATATCGACTGTAACGTCTTTAAAGGTCCCGGTGGAGAAGAAATTGAACGAGAATGCGCTGATCCGGTGCAACGGTACGAAGTGGAATCCAGTGTCTATCATCCAAACTTTAACATTTCGCAATATACCAACGACATTGGACTGATTCGTCTAGCCACAGAAGTGAGCTGGGAGTGTAAGTTTGCTCTAAAATGTTACTTTAAATATTCAGTAACCCGCTTTATTTCTACCCATTTAGACAACATCCAGCCAATCTGTCTTCCGGTGACGCCACAACTTCGCGTGAGACTTTTCAAGGAATTCATCGTCACGGGGTGGGGTTCAAACGAACGCTATCAACAGCATCAAGTCCTTCAGGAAGCGGTTCTTCCCTTGGCCAGCAATGCCGATTGTCAGCAGCGATCGAGCATTGAACTGACGGAGAGGCAGCTTTGTGCTGGAGGTGGACTTCGGGTACAAACGGGAGGTGGAGACGGAGGCGGTCCCTGGGTTACGCCACCAACTACAACGGAGCCATGCGTTTTGTGCAATTTGGTGTTGCTTCGCTTGGGGTGGAAACCGGCGACGAAAAATACAGGTACACAATTTTTACCCGCGTGGCCAGTTTCATGGACTGGATAGTGGAGAATATCGCACCTTAAGAATCGTCGACTTAGTCCAGCGATATAACTTCTTTGTATTGTAAAATATATAAGCCATAAATACCTGCTCCAAAAAGTGCTTCGACCCGGACCGCGCAATCGTCCCCAAATTAGCAATCAGCTCCTCCTTGGTCATCCCAATCCCGGTGTCCTGAATCGACAGCACCCGGTCCTGCTTGTTCGTCCCAATGTGAATCTCCAGCGCCCGATCCTGCTCGGTAAAGTCCTTCTCCCCCTCCCCGGCCGTATGGATCGTGTACCGGAACTTCTCCAGCGCATCGCTAGCGTTCGAAACCAACTCCCGCACGAAAACCTCCTTGTCCGAGTACAGCGACCGGGCCACAATGTCCAACAGCATGCGCGTCTCCGCCTGGAACTCGTGCTTGTCACTCTCGCCGACGGCCTTCTCCGAGTCGCGGATTATCGAGTGATAGCCGGACGGCTTTTCGTCGGACGCCGCTTCCGTCGAGAAGGCACGGATTGGGCGGAACGTCGTCGGGAAGGCTGTTTGTGGAGCAGATGCACAACTTAACTTATGATTGCGTAAGAGCATAATCAGTTTTGCTTACCCCGGTGAACCGGCGTCCCGGCGGCGCTCCACGTGCGGTTGGCCAGTCCGACTGCATTGGTGGCCACCTTTCGGTTGGACAGCAACGACCTGGACAGCTTTTGAAGCAGCAGCAGCCGTGTTGTACTCATTTTTTCGAGAATATTCCAAGTACACACAAGATGCACCAAACTATCTCCAGGCGGTGAGGGTTGAGGACTGATTACAGAATGCTTATGCTCTCTCTTCTCCACAACCTCGTGTGTTTATGTTATGCTGGTTTATGTTGGCTTGACAGCTCGTAATGAACATCGAAGGCGGGTTTGCTGATAGGGCAGATTATGGTGCATTTTGGTGGAGGCGCACTGTCATTTAACGCGTGTTGCTAGGATCACGTGGGGAAGGAAACATTTTTTCATGAAATTTGTTTCGAACAAAACTAATTATAAGCAAATTGAGGAGTATTTTAAAATATCGATGTAAATATGTAGCTAGAAACATCATTTCGCATGCTTCTGCTGGTGAATCTTTTTCCGTAATACGCAATTAAGTTCAACTACCATGTGACTCCATCGAAAGTTAGTTCAGGTTGACTTTAGGTGGAGACGCATGAATTGAAGTTGAACTAACTTAACCCCTTCCTCGCAGAGCAAATACCACATTCTTTAAAAGTTAACGTATCAATAAATACCAGCTTAATTCAACTAAATATAATGGCTATCAGCAAACGTCCTGATGAAATGATTGGAAGAAGAATTAATGTGTTTTTTTTTTAGCTTTTTGCGAGCGAGCCCGATGCTGTGCTCGCTCATTCATGAGAATTAGGACTTGACAGGTAGCTCGTGCTCGCTCCTGCTCATCGCATGCGCTCGCGCTCAATGAGCCCTCATAGATGATGAACCTCGAACAGGCTAATAAGATTGCCAAATTTGATGCTCATTTCAAGTACCTGAGAAAATGAGTTTGAGAAATAAAAAGACAGGATGTATTTTTCAAATTTAATGTAAACTTTTAGTCAACGACAGTTATAGGTTATAGGTTATAGGAAGGCAATCAATATTTTTACATTGAAACAAGGTTTTTTTCATTTATTTATTTAATAATTTGGAATTGACTCCAGCTAATGATAGTTGATGTGAAAATTCATCAAAAAATACAGATTAGCAATTTATTATTCTAGTTTATTTACAAATAATTGATTATACAAGATGAGTAATTTGACGTAATATAGTAACAAGAAAACATTTTTGTGTTGCTTAAATATTTACTATAAACTTGCATATATGCCTTATAGGACCTTTAAAAAAACTCTAGAAATGTAAACGTTCAATGTATTCCATTTACTCTGATGAACAGCTGTTCCAATTTGCTCCAGATGATGGTACTTATTTTGCTTATATTGTATTTTGAAAGCTTGTTCTGTGAACTGTTTTCTACAATCTGATTACATCGATAATGTCTATAATAGGTGAAATTCTCGTATGTTTGGCAGGTTAAGCACTCGCTCCTAAATCCATCCAATTTTCTGACAACTAATTTTGCAAAACTTTTGATAGTAACTTGCGTGCTCACTTCTTATTGAGCTATTTATCACTCGATTTCAGTCGAAAACGCTTTTAATGAGCTGTAATTGAACGTCAAAGTGCTGATATGGAAACATTAGAGGTACGGTGGAATTAGATGCTGTTCCCCTAGTCATGGTGTAATTGGGAAAGAAGATTACTCTGGTAGGTTTGCAATACGTGGTAAAGGCGGTATAAGACTATGACAAACAGGTAGGTATTAGACTATGATAAAGAGTCAAACTCGCACTTTTCAGTGTTTGACAGTAACAAACTGTTTGTCAAACTCACAAACTTGTTTGCATGCAAATTAGCAAATTGTCAAAAAGTGCGAGTTTGTTTGTTTATTTGTTTGTTTGTTTGTCTAATACCTACTTAACAGCCAACATTACCTCCGAAAAAAGCAATCCACTTTAACGACCCCCGGGTGTTTTGTGGTCTCTGTTGCAAGTTTCTACTCATTTCCAGGCGTCCGAGGGGGTAGCGAAGAAGCCACCATCTTGGAAGTTCAGATAACAAACACTAAGAATCAGTATTATACATATTACTTTGGTAACACGAAGTGTGTTATCCTGGTTAAACTCAAAAGAACCATGCAAATGTGTAAAACCAAACTGAAAAATGTGTAATGCCGATTCTTAGTGTACGGGTGCACTGTTTGATCGACCCAAAGAAAAAAAGCAAAAAAAGGTAAATAGAAAAATCACTTTTTTCGATATGAATTTTCAGCCAATATTGGGATGGAATCTCCAAGGATATTATAGAATTTACCATCAGCAACACAATTCACGTGTTTTTTCAGATATTTATCGTTTGAATTGCGGGAAATTTGAAAATCAAAAACCCAAACAATGATTTGTTATGGGCTACCATTTGACAGTTAGTGCTTTTGTAGTGGGCTCTCATTTGACATCCGTGCTAATGTCGACTGTTGTCAGTTTGCTTAGGTCGGAATAGGGTTGCCATCCCCCCGGGTGAGTCACCCAAAACTTCTTTTACGCAAATGGACCGACGTTTTACTTCCCCATCCGATAGAAGGAAGGAGGATAATGCGGGAATCGAACCCACGCCCCATAACAACTTAGGGATCGGCAGCCGAAGCCGCTAACCACCGCGCCATGACCTCATGACCTCCGACACTTCTTTAATTTTCTTTCTCTGAAAAAAAAAACATATTTTCATTGTTTTTCAGTAATGATCATTTAAAGGACGTGCAGATGAACAATTCAAAGCATGTTTCAGTCCGATAATTCGTACATTGATCGAAAACAGCTTTGTTTACACCTGGCTAATGAGGTGTACCGCCCTAACGCTTAGGCGTTATCACGCACACTAACAAAATACTATGTAACGCACCGAACCGTTTTGCCTTATCAATAAAAACCGAGTAGAAGCTCGATCACTTCTCTTTACACCTCGAACGGAACAAGTACTCTTTTCTTTACCCAATACCACGCCGAAACCTCGCAATACTTAGCCCTCACTCACTTATCAGTGACGACGAGGAGGATAATTTTTTTTGCATTTTTCGGGTGCGCGGAACTTGATTAAAAATCGAATTGCATTAGTTTCGCGGGTGCAGTTTGCAAAAAAAAAAAAAAGACTTTGAACCGAACTTTCGGGTGAGCGGTTAAGTGTTCTACGGTTGCGGAATTTCTTGTTTCGGGTGACGCCGGAGCGGATTGGACGAGAGCTGCTTGGAGGTGCCGGATTTTTCGAGGACGCCGGTTGGAAACGCTCGACGTTTGGGTGTTTTTCCCGGAGGAAGCGGCACGCGGCGATCAGGCGAGGTTCAGAACAAAGGCGGCACGGTGAGCATCAACTTCTGGGACGCCATTTTGTTGGAAGGCACGCGCGTCGTTCTTTTGTTTGGTGATTGCTGATTGGCAAGGTAAGGGCATCTGGGGCAAATTGGTTCCTTGTGCTTTTTCTTTTAAAATAAAATAAAATTCTTTTGGGTAGTATCACCAAAAGAATCCCTGAGTGAATTCATGTGAAAATAATTAACAATTTAACCTTTTTAAGTGTTGCGTGTGCAAGAATTTTGGTTCTGATTAGAACAAAAGTTAAAAAAATCTAAAATTAACATAAATTTCTTTATTTTATTGCAATTTGTGTGTGCTGGCGGGAGATCTTGGCACGAGTAATTCTTGTTTCCAAGTGTCTGGTTGGTTCCAACGTCACAGCCGGTCGGATCGTCCAGGTTGCTGTTTAAGGAGAAAATCTTCAATCGCGGCGGCGGCGGTGGCTGATTGTTCGCTGGAGGACGCTTGTGCTGTGCTGGGACGTACCGGGCACGCGGTAGCGGCCATTTTGCTGTGTGTGTGAGAGGCGTTGTAAGCAAATTTGCTGGCAAAGGCCGGAATAGCAGAGCGGTGAGTTTTTCAAGACTTTTTTTACCCCTGAAACAAGACTAATTGGTCTTCATTGCTTTCTTTTTTTTTATCTATTTATTCCATTAAATTGCATTTTGGGAAAAAGGGCAAAATGAGTATGGCTTCAAGCATTGAGCAATATCGCAAAGGCACGACCTTTGGCGATTGGGCTGATAGGCTGGATTACACCTTCAAAGCTAACAAAGTGGAGGGTGATCTTCAAAAATCTCATTTTATGAATCTTTGCGGGCCATACATTTATTCCCAATTGAAACTTCTCTTCAAGAAGGATGAATTAGATAAAGCTGATTATGCTACCATTGTGGCAAAACTCAAGCTTAAACTTGATCTTACTGAGCCTGACCTTGTACAACGGTTTCGGTTTAGTCAAAGGACTCAACAACCAGACGAAACCGCTGAGGAGTTTGTGCAAGCGGTTAAACTTCAGGCTGAGTTTTGTGGGTTTGAAAATTTCAAAGAAGTTGCAATCATTGACAGAGTTTTGGTAGGACTGAGTGATGCTGTGTTAAAAGTTTAATATTCTTACTCACTCGCGTAAACTTCTTATAAGTTTAAATAGGGATTAGGAAATAGTTTTAAGACTCGGATTTAGGATTAAGTTAAATATCGAATTATACTGTCTCCGTACTCGCTGACGGCTAGATTCGAATCAATCTTTTATTAAATAAAAATGGCTTTTTATACCTGCACGATCTCGCACGATCGTTCCCGATCTCACTCGATCGTTGCGAGTTCATCCCGATCATATTCAATCGGTTTTACCGAACACGGTTAATAATTATTGATAATTTTATCTGGACACTACAAGATCTTCCCTCTAAAGCAAATTCTTTCTAATTTGTATTTGATTTCATATTTATCGAGAATATAAACTTAATTTCATTTCACTGCTTATATACTACACTGTTAACAATATCAGAAAGAAATATAATTTCAAATTCACTTTAATTCAGCGCAAAAATGTATTTTTCATGATGATTGGTTCGACTGTGCATTTCTTAGAACTTGCACCTGAACGCAAAGGTAGATCTGCTAATTGTGTCACAGCTGATTCTCCAATCTGGCCCTCGACCTCGTTCTAACAGGACTGCGGGATTCGTTGTCAACCTTTCTCTGCTTACGATACACCGCGTAATCCCTCGAATGCCCGAGTAATCCTCCATCGTCATCGATTGAGGAGAAGTTGCGTTTGTAACTGTTGGCCGCAAAACACATCTTCGCGGACCCACGTTTGGGAACGTGCAACGCCTTCAGCTGATGTCTGTGCGCCGTAGCCACGTGTCGCCCAATTTGAATCTGGAAGACATTTTTAGACACTTTTTTAATAAACTGCGCTTCGACCCACTTTGGGAAGGTATCGTGACTATTTTTATACAACAGCTTATCCCCTGCCTCAATTTTATCCAATTCATTTGGAGGATCAAGTTTTTCAGTGTCAACGACACATCGTTGTGCTGGAGGTTCAGCCAGATTGTGTTTGTAAGTTTTAGTTGGATTAATCAAATCTAACAAGATCTTTGGTGTATATTTGAAAACTCTTTCAGAAGGAAACAAACCTTCAGAGTTTAAGGAACCATTTCTATAGTTAATTAGAAACAGATTAAGCTTTTCATCCATCTCAAGAGATTTCGTTTTGTTATCAATTAAAAATTTCTTTAGCACATCTTTGACAACTCTCACCATTCTTTCAGCCTGGCCGTTGCTGGCAGGATTGTACGGCGGGCTTTTAAGAACTTTTATGCCTTGTTGTTCCAAAAAACCAGTAAATTCCGTGGAATTAAAAGGTGGGCCACCGTCTGTAACAATTACATCCGGTAAACCAAAGCGTGTGAACATTGCCGCAAATTTCTTGTTAACAAGTCTTGCATTAGTGCCAAAACGCATCCATTCAACTTCCAACCATTTAGTATTGCTGTCAACAATCAATAAGAAAGTATTTCCTTGGAAGAAGAAGAAATCTGCATGCAAACGACTGAACGGTCTTGTGGTAGGAATCCAGGACCCCGAAGCTTCCGGCTTCCTCACAACTTCCATCTGAGAGCAAGATTCACAACTTTTAACAAAGTCTTCAATGTCTGAATTTAAGCCTGGCCAGTAAACTGTCCTTCTGGCTAACTTCTTCATTTTCACCATTCCTCCGTGATTCAGGTGTAATAATTGTAAAATCTTCTCTCTCAAACTGCTTGGAACTACCGCTCGATCTTCTAACAGCAAAACACCATCAATGACTTCCAACTTTTCCCTCTGCGAAGAAAAATCTCTGAACTGATTTGGTATAGTTTTTGGCCAACCGATTGTGACAAAATTCAAAATTTCTTTCAAGAACTTATCGTTCTCTGTTTCTTTAGAAACAAGCGTAAAATCAATCGGAAATTCATTTGTGTAGTTCAGGCTGTTGATGTACTCCTGATCCAAACTAGTTGGCACTTTTTGGTCCAGGGGAAAACGGCTGCAAAAATCTGCGTTCGCCATTTTTGAACCAGGTCGATACTCAATCTCAAAGTCATATATGGACAACTCCAAAATATAACGTTGGATTCTGGTTACAAAAAGAGAATTTTTGCCTTCTTTCCCAAATATGCCAATAAGGGGTTTGTGATCAGTGAATACTTTAAAATTTTGACCAAATAAGAACTTATGGAACTTTTTGATAACACATACCAAAGCCAAAGCTTCTAAATGCAAAATTGGATAACGTTTCTGCGCAGAGTTCAACGAAAAAGATGTGAAGCAAACTGGTTTCTCTGCTCCATTCATTATTTGTGCCAAAACTCCTCCTAAACCATAAGAAGAAGCGTCAGTCACAACTACTAATGGTTTTCTAGGGTCGTAAAAAGTTAGAAGTTTAGCGTTTAGTAGGCAATTTTTACTTTCATTGAAAGCTTCGTCACAGTTTTTTGACCACTCAAATTTGACATTTTTCTGTAAAAGATTGTACAGATGTCGCAATTTTTCTGATAAATTTGGTACAAATTTGTTATAGTAGTTTATTAGTCCCAAATACGCTTTGAGTTCAGTCACGTTCTGTGGAACTTTTGCCTTGGCAATTGTAGAAATTTTCTCAGGTGAGGGTAAAATACCTTTGTCAGAAATAATATGACCAAGATATGGTAAAGATGTCACAAAGAACTTACACTTCTTAAAATTTACAGAAATATTAGCATCGGAGAGCCTTTGCAGGACTTGCTCCAACTTGTCCAAACATTCTTCATAAGTTCTTCCAGCAATAAGAACATCGTCAAGATAACAACACACTCTTTCTAATCCTCTCAGGATCTGGTCCATAATTTGTTGAAATTCTGATGCACTTGGACTTGCACCCTGGGGAAGGCGGTTGTAGGTGTATAAACCTTTAGGTGTGTTAATTACAACAAATTTTCTTGAACGTTGCGACAACTCTAACTGAGTGTAAGCGCCCGTCAAGTCCAAAGAACAAAATATTTGTGAATCAGCCAATGAAGCAAAAACATCTTGAGCAAGGGGTAGAGGATAAGTGTTGGGAATCAGTATTTTATTTAAAGAAACTTTGCAATCTATTACCATGCGTAAATCCCCATCCTTTTTCACAATCGCAATAACTGGCGAAGCCCACTCGCTCGCCTTGATCGGTGTGATCACTCCCTGTCGCTCCAACATGTCCAAATGCTCATTAAATTTGTCTTTGATCTTGTACGGAACTTGATACGCCTTCTTGAAAATTGGTTGTTCTGATTTAAAGGTCAGATCAGCTTGGTACCCTGTAATTGGTTCAGTAAAGTCTTTAGAGAACACTTTGTTGTATTTCAGTTTCAGATTACCTAAAACTGTGTCAGTTGATTTGTAATCCAAATTTCCAATGATATTTGCCGGTAAAAACTGAGTTTTCCAGCCAGGATAGAACATGTCAAGCCAATCTCTGCCTAAAAGTGGTGTAAAGTTCTTCAAACACCTCAAAACAACCAAATTTCCGGTCTCGGTTCGCTTATTCAACCCAATTTCAACAGAAATCTGTCCAAGCACCTCCAAACCCGAACCATTAACCACAACCAAGCGTTTATTGCAAGATTTTAGAGGAATTTCATTGAAATGTTGCTCGTACAAATGTTGGCTAATAACAGCAACTGCTGACCCTGTGTCAACTTCCATTTCCAAAAATTTGTCATGAACTCGAACATCCACTAAACACGGCTCACTTAAGGTCTTCTCATCCCCAATTTTCATGCACTGCATCTCACTTTCATCATCCTCAGAGTTGTTGATTCTGATTCTGTTGAATTTGTCAAAAACCGGTTTAGTTTCAGGAGTATCCTCTTCAACAAAATTCACCCTTTTAACTTGTTTACCCGCGAGCAAATCACAAAAACGCTTAATATGTCCCTTTCTTTTGCAATAATTACAAATCGCATTGTTGTAGTAATTTTGTTCACGGCTGCGGCTGCGATCGTAGCTGTGATTACGATTGTGAGATCTGCGATCGTAATCTCGCCTCTCACGACTCACTTCTCGACCTCTGCGATCCATGTCACGTCCTCTGCGCTCATGACCACGATCACGACTCCTGCTGCGTGAACGATATCTCCCCGAACAAGAATTAACTTTAGGTCCCAATCGCTGATGAACAGCTAGAACACTAGCAGTAGCACCAACATGTTCCACACGATTTTCACCCATTTGTTGAGCCCGTTTTTCAGCCCTCTCCGTGTTGATTACCATCTTTTCAACCTGCGCCAAGCTTAAATCTTCTTCTTCTAGCAGTTTATGTTGCAAACGTTTGTCTTTAATGCCCATAACAAGTTTGTCGCGAAGAGCCTCATCTTTAAATGCATTGAAGTTGCAATCTTCAGCGAGAAGTTTTACTGAGAGTACAAAATTCTCAGAACTTTCATTAAGAAGTTGAAAACGGTTGTAAAAATCAAATCGATACATCATGGCTGGCACAGCTTTATCAAACCTGCCTTTCAGCTGCTTAACAACCTCCTTAAATTCAAGTTTTTCAATTTCTTGCTTAGGAAAAATCAATTTAATTTCATCAAAAACGTCCTCGCCACTCACAGAGATAAACCACGACAACTTATCTGCATCTGAAGCCACCTTGTTGAGTTTGCACATGACTTCAAATCGCTCAACATAATTAGCAAAAGACTTGCCTCGATGGTAATGATCGATAGAACCGATCATGCCGGGAACAGACGACATCTTGGGGCAAAAAAATCAAGTTTTCTACTTACAGTAACCGCAGGAGTGTAACCGTAGCTTTGGCTGAACTCTTGGGTTAATGCTGCTGATGACACGTGTCCGCGCGGTCGGTTGGTGCTTCTCGCCGACCGTGAGCAAATCGTCTGGCCTCGCCGCCCTGATTACTCACTCACGCCTCACTTGCCAAATCTCGCTCCTCTCGCGATCTGGATTAGCGATCCTCACCGCGTCAAGCCTGCTCACCGCCGGATTACCGCGATCTCACGCCGCGAACAAAAGGATGATCGCGAGGATGATCGGCTTGGGACGGCTGGTGCGTGTGTGTGGCTGTGAATAGAACAAAAGATTTGTTACAAAATGGAGTCTGCTAATCACGTGATCGGTATGAAGAGATGGGTTTTCACAAAAATTTCAATATGCGCTTAATCGAGGAATCTCCGTGCAATAGCTGTTTAAGATCGCTAACTACAGACTATCTACGGTTCTCGCAGGTCACTTAATACTCACGTCTGTTCACTCTGGACTAATTAGATCCGTTTGAACCTCTCCGCCTAAAATCTGCAACCACAAATTGCGTTAAACCAAAAATCACTGCACGACGCGTTCCGCGTTTTCAACGTTTTCACTCGTCGCCACTTTTAATATTCTTACTCACTCGCGTAAACTTCTTATAAGTTTAAATAGGGATTAGGAAATAGTTTTAAGACTCGGATTTAGGATTAAGTTAAATATCGAATTATACTGTCTCCGTACTCGCTGACGGCTAGATTCGAATCAATCTTTTATTAAATAAAAATGGCTTTTTATACCTGCACGATCTCGCACGATCGTTCCCGATCTCACTCGATCGTTGCGAGTTCATCCCGATCATATTCAATCGGTTTTACCGAACACGGTTAATAATTATTGATAATTTTATCTGGACACTACAAAAAGAAAATCTTCTGAAGGAGGAAAAGTTGGATTTGGCTAAATTGGACAAGTTTATCACTACATGGAACATTGCTAAGCGCAATGTACATTCGCTTTTCAATCAAAATTCGTGCGCTAATTACAACTACCCTCCTCCGGAGATGATTAACCAAGTGAGAAGACCAGTTCACGAGCGTTTGGGCCATCCCTACAATCAAAGACAACACACACGCACACAAAACAATGTCAATAGACAGGGTAATGGTTTCAATAGAACAAATGGATCGGGCAACAGATCGGGTTACAACAACTACAACAATCACAATCACACACAAAATTCACAAAACACTCAGCGTACAGTTCGATTCCAAGGTGATAATCGTAACAACACACAAAGAAACACAAACTACAGTAACAATAACAGACTAAATGGTCGCAACAACTACAACAACTGGCCTAAGAGGGATTATTCGGAGATGGAATGTGATTACTGTGGGGAGTTAGGTCACATTAGGAGAAAGTGTTTCACACTGAAAAACCTGCAGCGAGATGCGGTGAATTTCATCGAGGCCGCGAGGCCAGGGACCAGTGCAGAAAAGGAGTTGTCGGATCTGATGGGACGCATGAGGACAGCAGATGGTCCTAGGGTGGAGACTTCGGACGATGAAAGCTACTCCGAGTGGAACCCAGGTAGTTTACAATGTATGTGTGTGGAGTCCATTAACAAAATAAGTGAACCTTGTTTGACAAATGTCATAATTGATAATGTTTTCGTCCAAATGGAGATTGATTGTGGATCAACAGTAACAGTGAAGGGAAAAACTCAATATTTCAGACTTTTTGACAAACCTTTGAACAAATGTGATAAACAGCTTTTGGTAGTTAATGGAAATCAACTCAATATTGAGGGAGAGACAGATGTTTGTGTAAAACTGAATGGTTTCAAACATAAGTTGAAATTACTTGTATTAAATTCTGATTTCAAGTTCATTCCGCTTTTTGGCAGGAATTGGATGGATATTTTCTTCCCTCAATGGAGGCAATACTTTTCTAACAATGCGATGATTGATGAACAAATTAACAGTGTGAGTGCGCCAAAGGGTGATGAGTTGATTAAAGAGATTAAACGGGATTTTTCAGATGTTTTTGTGAAAGATTTTTCTACTCCGATTAAGGGTTTATTTACCTACCATCGCTTACCACAGGGGGCTTCTCCTAGTGCGTCAATTTTCCAACACATTATGGATCAAATTTTGGGCGGAATTCCCAATGTGTTCTGTTATTTAGATGATGTTCTGATAGCAGGGCAAACTGTCGATGATTGTCGAGATAAGCTGATAATTGTTTTGAAAAGGCTTGCAAAGGCAAATATTAAGGTAAACTGGGAGAAATGCAAATTTTTTGTTACAGAATTGAAATATTTAGGGCACATTATTACGGACAAAGGTTTATTGACCTGCCCTGACAAAATTTCGACTGTTCAGAGAGCAAAAGTGCCTACAAATGTTAATGAACTAAGATCCTACTTGGGATTAATAAACTACTACAACAGATTTGTGCCAAATATGTCTGCAAAATTGCATTTTTTGTATAACTTGCTAAAGAAAAATACGAGGTTTATTTGGGATCGCGATTGCGACAAAGCCTTTCACGAAAGTAAACAAATGTTGCTTTCGGCAAATATTCTGGAATTTTACGATCCTAATAAGGAAATTGTAGTTGTTTCTGACGCATCAGGCTATGGCCTAGGAGGAGTAATTGCTCATGTGATCGATGGGGTTGAGAAGCCTATTTGTTTTACAACTTTTAGTTTAGATGACGCACAAAAGAAGTATCCTATTCTTCATTTGGAAGCTTTAGCTTTGGTTTGTACCATTAAGAAATTTCATAAATATTTATTTGGACAAGAGTTTATGGCTTACACTGATCACAAGCCATTGCTGGGAATTTTCGGCAAAGAAGGCAAAAATTCAATATTTGTAACCAGACTCCAACGTTATATTTTGGAACTTTCCATTTATAAATTTGAGCTTCGGTACAGGCCGTCTGCTAAGATGGGAAATGCGGATTTTTGTTCGAGGTTTCCTCTAAGTCAGTCGGTGCCTGCCGAATTGGATCAAGATTTCGTTAGGAGCATTAACTTCAGTAAAGATTTCCCATTAGACTTTGTTTTGGTTGCTAAGGCGACAACTGACGATGTTTATTTACAACAAATTTTAAGCTATCTGCGTGATGGTTGGCCGGAAAAGGTGGACAAACGCTTTATGGACGTATTTGCAAATCAGAATGATTTGGAAGAGGTTGAAGGGTGCTTATTGTACCAAGACAGGGTGGTGATACCACGTGGAATGCAAAGCGGGATTTTAAAACTTTTACACGCCAATCACGCAGGGATAGTTAAAATGAAACAATTGGCACGTAGACAAGTTTATTGGTTTGGAATCAACAAAGATATTGAAAAATATGTTTCAACATGCGATATTTGTGGTAGTATGGCAGTGGTGCCAAAAGTTCAAACTACGTCTAATTGGACGCCAACTGCTAGGCCTTTTAGCCGAATTCACATTGATTTCTTCTATTTTTCTCGCCACATTTTTCTTCTGATTGTGGATTCACACACCAAGTGGCTTGAGGTAGAATGGATGAAACAAGGCACGGATTGTGCAAAAGTGTTGAAGAAATTGGTTGCTTATTTTGCAAGATTTGGTCTACCAGACGTTTTGGTATCGGACAATGGTCCTCCATTTAATTCTTCTTACTTTGTGTCATTTCTTGAAAGGCAAGGAATTAAGGTGATGAAAAGTCCACCATACAATCCGCAGAGCAATGGCCAGGCGGAGAGGCTAGTTAGAACAACTAAAGACGTTTTAAAGAAGTTTTTGTTAGATCCGGAGTTGGACAACATTGATTTGGAAGACCAGATTAATCTATTTTTAATAAATTTTAGAAATAATACTTCGACGAGTTCAGGGCAATTTCCCTCAGAGAAAGTTTTCTCATACAAGCCAAAAACAATGTTAGATTTATTAAATCCTAAAAATCATTACAAAAATCATCTAGTCAGTAAACAAACTCCTTGTGATGAGGTACAAGTACCTGAAATATCCAACAAAACGTCGAATGACGAGTTGGACGAACTGATTGCAGGAGATACTATTTGGTATAAAAATCACGACGTTAAATTACCAAATAAGTGGATTTTGGCTACGTACTTAAAGAAATTTTCTAAAAATATTTTCCAGATACAAATTGGAAACGCGGTGCTGATCGCGCAGCGCGGACAGCTTAAACCGCGACGTGAACGCCGGCACGAACATCCAAATTTGATGATGCCGCTCGCAACGCCGGTGACAAATGCGGCGGAAGACTACATGGATGTCGAGATGGGAGAAGATACAGAACTGATGCGGGGCACTGGATGCGGTGAGGGCCCGTTCCGAGGATTCTTGGAACCGGTTCAAACGAAGAGCAGAAGAAGAAAGCGGGATGCCGCTGTGGCGGAGTTGCCAGCGATCTGTCTTCGACGTTCGAAACGTCAGAGAAATCCTAAAATGAACGATGAATTTGTTTATAACTAGTGCATAGCTTTTTCGAACTCAAACTCTTACAATTTTCTTATTAAAATAACTTGTATTTCGAATACTTAATTGAATTGTTAAAATTACTTATTTCTATTAATTAAACACTGTAATAACAAACTGAAAAGCGGAGGACTGAGGTGTACCGCCCTAACGCTTAGGAGTTGTCACGCACACTAACAAAATACTATGTAACGCACCGAACCGTTTTGCCTTAGCAATAAAAACCGAGCAGAAGCTCGATCACTTCTCTTTACACCTCGAACGGAACAAGTACTCTTTTCCTTACCCAATACCACGCCGAAACCTCGCAATACTTAGCCCTCACTCACTTATCAGCTAACCTGTCTGAACGTAAAATGCCGAGGGGACCATCAATGCATTATATTTTCTTAGTAAAATATAAAAAATAAAAGTTACTTAAATTTCTGTTCATAGTAAATTTTTACAAGTCTCCTTAAATCAGTGTTGCGATTATGAGCGCTCATGAGAGCATTTTTCGCTCATTCGTGAGGAGGAGCGCTACGCGAGCTGGCTCACGTTTGCTCGTGCTCATGTTTGCTCATATATTTTATGAGCGAAAAAAATAAAAGGTTTATACATGTACAAGTCAACCATTTAATAAAGCTGAAAAGTTTATTTACCTACCCATTAAAAAACACTATATAAACCATATAACCCTTTCGAGCCTGATGGGTCATATATGACCCAAATATCAAAATTTCCAAAACTAGCCTATAATTTTCGTACGGTCATAAGAATCATTTTCCCATCACCGACTAAAAAAATATTTTTTTGAAAATTCATGCCTGAAAGGGATAAATCTATCTTCTATATATATAAAAAATTTCGACGGTTTTGTTCGAACGTGAATCAGTTCAATACGGGGCATCGGATCGAGGTGCTTTTTGTTGCGTTGGGTTCGTATAAGTCCAAGGAAGGTTTATACGCTAACTAATTGACACTTTGGCCACTCTGGAACCGATTCCGGGGCATCGGCAAATTGTATGGAAAAAGTTACGTAAACTCAAATTTTGATCACAGGAGGCTGAATAAGCAAAAAATCAAAAAAAAAAACGTCAACAAACGAAAAAAAAGGCAGAACGAAGTTTGTCGGGTAAGGCTTGTAGACTATATAAAAAATACAAATATTTGTTGTTCAAAAAATGATAAAATCTTCGGAAATTTTAAAGGTTTCCATGTTCCTGTACTACTCACAGACTCGCATGAATTTTATAGCACCTGCAGATTTAGTGTGATAGAAGTTTGTGAATCGAGGGAGGTGGGGTAAATCAGCTGTTGAGTTCATCGGTTTGTTTTGATTGCGGGTAGGTTCGTACAAAATATGTTTTGCTGCTTAACGCCGCATTTGTTACATAAAACATACTTTTAGCATAGACTCATTCAACATGCTGATCAACCAGATGATTCGCACCTTCTCAACAACCACACATCTTGGTTCCCTCGCCCGATGGTACCAAAAGCTGTGGCGTTCCAAGGTTCCGACTAACGGTCCTCCGTACGCCCACGTAACCCAGGTCGGTGATCCGGTTCTACGCCAGAAGGCCCAGCTCGTCCCACCGGAAGCGGTCACCTCGCCGGAGGTGCGCTTTCTCGTCCAGGCCATGATCGACGTGATGCGAAAGTACAGCTGCGTTGGACTGGCCGCGCCACAAATTGGCATTTCGCTGCGGATTCTGGTGATGGAGTTCAAGGATAAACTCCGGGATGAGTACACTTCTGCGGAGTACAAAATCAAGGAAATGGACACGTTGCCACTGACGGTAGGTCGCCCGACGTTCATGGTAGCGAGTTAAGCTAAGTTGAGCTTCTTTTTTTTTAGGTTTTGATCAATCCGGAACTTAAAGTGACCAACTATGAGAAGAAGAGCTTCACAGAAGCCTGTGCCAGTGTAAAGGGCTTCAGTGCAGAAGTGCCACGGTATTCGGAGGTGCTCCTCAGTGGACTTGATGAGAACGGAAAACGTAAAGAGTTGACACTAAAGGGTTGGAATGCGCGGATAGCTCAGCACGAAATGGACCATCTGGATGGGGTCATCTATACGGATGTTATGGACCGGAAGACGTTTTCATGTTCCTGCTGGCAAGCTGTGAATGCAAACTATGGACGGGTGCAGATTGCGTTTCATAAAAAGTAGATGCTTATTTTGATAGTTTGCAATAAAATGTTGTACTTTGATAATAAACTGGCTGGATTTTATTTATTTTTTGTTTAATAATCTTAGTTATCATTGGAAAGGGTGAACAGGGAGTTCAAAATAATTTCCCAAATTTCGGAAATGTTTATTCAATATTCAATATCACCAGAGTAATGCAACCAACGCAATATTTAAAAAAATATATAATATATAATATATCAAAAACTTATTTCGAAAGATTTTCGATGAAATATTTTATTAAAAAAAAAAAACAAATTCGCATCAGTTTACAAAATTCTAGTAACACCTTTTGGAGCAAAAAATTCGATTTTGCCAAATGATGGGCAGTAAACTTAATGCAATTATTGACTTGTGTGAGCGGGATAAATTATTTACACCAAGGTTACGCCCTTTCGAATAGTTGTCTTTTGAGTAAAATTAGATTTTTATAAGTGGGGGCGGTAATAACCTCAATACAATACATTGTTTTTAAAAAGCTATCCGAGCTTGTTAAAATAACAGAAAAAGGTATTGTCAATGAAAATAGGGATAATAAATACAAGATTAAAACTAATTATTTTTATTTTTAATTTTATTTTGAATTCAAGAGGTAAGGCCGTTTCAAATATTTTTAAAAGTTTATGTAGCCCCCCTCCTTTTTCTAAATCGGCCCGAAAAAGGCCAAACCAAATTTCCAACTTAAACAAAAAATGTAGTCATAATAGAATAAGTAAATGTAGAATATAATACAGTCGACTCTCTGGTTGTCAATATCCAAGGGACCGTCGAGATCATCAGTTTACAGAACGATGCAAAATGAAGACTCGAATGAAAATATGTTTTTCCTGATTCCCAGCTATGGGAGAGAACGATGGCAACGTCACTAAACAAAAACAAACAAATGTCAAACACCCTTCAAAGCTTGATTTCTCAAAAAAAAATGTCTATGCAAGCCATGAGAAAGTGAAATTATTGACAACCAGAAGAGATTTTTAGAGCAAAATGAATTCAAGGGACCGTCGAGGAAGAGATCCTTCAAGCAAGAGAAAATATCGAGGAATGAAGAGAATCGTAGTATGCAGTTTGAAGGGACTGAAAATTTCATCGGTAGATGGAGCAATATTGAAATCGGGAAGATCGACAGCCAGAGAGTCGACTGTAGAAGTCAACAACCGAAAACAAATTGAAATGCATTTCCCTGCGTTTAAATTCACATTTAAATGTTTGGGATCGAGTAAAAATACATTGATCTTTTTTTTGTAAAAATTCCAATGTACCAGTACTGCAAAAAGTTTATTTCCCGCGATTTTTTTCATTAATGCTTAGATGTTTTTAAAAACTAATGATTGCAAAACAACTGGGCAGGTGTAAATATAAGGTCGTAAACGGTGCCCTTCATTCTTGGGACAATGACTGTCAATGATGGTTCTTAACAATATGTAAAATGCTTCTACGAACAACACAAAGAAAACTATTTTTTTATTGATACATTCTGAGGGAAGATTTGGATGTTTTTCTAAATCAAACATGGCCGCCAAATGGCCGATCGGGAATGACACCTTTCAGAGCCTTAAAAAACTTTTTTCATTCAAGTGTTAACACCATGACTTGTGCATTTTTTTGCATTTTCTCATCCAGAATAAAATAAAAATATTTTAAAATTTCGTTTGTTTTGTTACTTTACGTGGTTATTTTTTAAAGCATTACAATGTTCTCAAAGTTGCAAAACAGACAATTACAAAAAATATGTGTTATCGTAAGGGGTTTGCTTTAAACCATCACGAGTTATCGAAACTGTTTTCTGTTTTATTTTGTTTCGTCGTTCGTGTATGCCGCGGGCGACGGCCATGATCGACAACGACGAACACTTCAAAACTTTTTTTTTTCGTAAAATCGCGATAATTCGAGATGGTTTCAAGCAAACCACTTATGGGAAATATACCCATTTTAAGCCTAATAAGCGGTCGTAATTGAATGATGCTGGATAATCTGGAGTTGAAATCTACTAAAACCAAATACACCAACGAGTAGAGCAACTTTTTGTGAACATTTCTGTTTATTTTCACTTTTACTAAAAGTTATGCTATTCCTTTTACAAGCCACGTCCATTTTCCTATTTTCAGCTTAGTTCTTTTTTCTTCCAGCGCTCTTTTGGGTCTGCTTAGTGCTGCCAAAATTGATGAAATTTTAAGCGAACACTCACGAAAAGTAGCATTTATAGAGAAAATTTCCTGGCATCACTGGCTCACTCCAACAGGCGCTGCTGGTGGTTTGGTGACCACCCTTTGTTCTTTATTTGCCTTCACTTCTCACTCGTTTTTTTTCAGCCTTCGATTGGAATGGGTCGTCAAAATTCAAACGTCAAAAGACTTAGCGCGTTTGTTTTTTTGATGGTGCTTGCTAATTATTTACATGTTTCGGGATTATTTTTCAAGTGAGTGACTTATTAATGTTCAAAAGAACATGTTGCCGGTAGTTGGAAGAAATTTCATATCTTAAACGCTTTGAAATCGTTGGCGCAAGTGAAAAGATATTGATGGCGACTTTCGTTAAGCAGTTAACCTCTCATCTTGCGTGTGGATGTGTGTGCCACCAAAATGATGAGAAATGGTCTCGCAAAATATAAATTATGATCAAAAGTGCATTAAATTTGATCTTTTTGGCCATTAAACGGCATAAATTTGCGTGCTTACTTGAGGTGGTGCTGTTGCTGGTAAGTTAATAGCCTAAATAGTATTTTTGGAGCTTTAATCGAGCATCAAACTCTTCATATGATGAAGACAGGTGTTTGATTAGTAAGGGTATATTTCCCCTATGTTTACACATCATCATTTTTCTTTCAATCATTTTTTTTTTTTAGAAAATAATATCTATATGTTTATAAATGGTAACGGAATTTTGTCAAAACATCAAATTAAAAAAACCGTTTCATATTTTATTGTAATATATTTTCCGTAATTTTACTGTTAAACATACTGATACAATTTGTTGTTTTTTTTACTTCTTCTCCTTGTTTGTTTATCAACTACGCCCTTTTTTCCTGTGTTTAAACTCTAATAAGCATCATCAGTTGATTTTCCGTTCTTCTGTCCTCCTTCCGATCGACTGGTTATACTGTTCTTGTTTAGTTTGAATTTGTTTCCTTATTTGTTTTTTTTTTGTTTGTTAAGTATATCTTGCTCACCTTACTTACGAGTAACATTTTAAACTATATAATAATTGTAATATTCGTGTGTGTATGTTTTTTTTGATGACTTTTACACCTATAATACTCAAAGGGGATGGGGGGCACAAACAAAAACGTGAATAGTTTTCGATAGTTTTTAAAGGGGGTTCTTTTTTCGAGAAACATAAAAGTTTGCAAATTTCGACGCTTTTTTGATTTTTGCCTTTTTCTGTCCTCATTGATTTTTGTGGGCGTGTTTTTTTCCATACAAAATATCCAAATATATGACGTTTTCTCTTTCTCTGTCTTTCAACGTGTGCTAATAATTTGCGCTCTGACTGCGTTTGTTTTGTTCAATTTATTTGTTGCTGCTCTGGTTGTATTTCCTGACCTTTTTTTGTTCGACTCCGTTATTTCCGTTTGTTTGTGGTTTTTGTGTGTTTTAATATTAATGAGGTAGTTATTTGTTCAAAAGTATTTCCATTTTGTGTGTTTTTTTGTTGCTTTCTCTCTGTTTGTTGTGTACGGCGTTTTGTAGAAATGTTCCTGTTAATAAATTTATGCAAATTTTTGGTTTGTTCTATTTTGACTTTTTGGGGTTCGATTATTGTGTTGTATTTTTTGTAGTTTTACCTTCCAAATCTGTGGTCCTCTTTGCTGTCATTCTTCCTCCATTCGTGATTGTTGATTCAAAACCATGAGCTTTGAAATTACGTGTTTTTTAAAATAATGAATTAAATAAACAAAGTTGTTTTGAGGGAAAACTTTAAACATTACACGAATATTTGTTATAAAAGGTTTAACAAATTTATTCACTCACTTACCAAAAAGTGAGAGACAATAATTGGAACTGTTTGTGAGAGTGAAGAAACCTATTCAGAAGCGATATTAGAATTACGGTCCAGTTTTGCACTACCGACTAGACTCCTCTTCCATTTTACTTTCTGATTCATTCTCTGTGTTCACTTTCCTAATCCTTAGTACGAAACAACACCTACTACGAAAATTCATACTCTTCCCGGAGGGGGTTGACACCCTGTCCCAGATCTCAGGATCACTATTTACAACGGATCCCCGCAAGAAGCACATGGGACGAGAGATTTGAATTTGAGTTACATTAAGCTATTTGGTTTAACTTTTCTGTTTTCTTTTCATATGTATTTGATTTTTTCATATTTTTGCCACATTCCTTTAGTTTACTTTCAGTTAAGTAAATAATTTATCTAGTTTCCACCGAATATTTTTTTGTGTGTTTTTGTTAGTATATCGAAGAAGTTTTACTTGCGATCTCATCGTTTCTTTTATACCTTTCCATTAGCTTGCTCGTTTTTTTCGCTATCCTCCGGCAAATTCTAATATCGGTAACCGCAATTAAAATCGTTTTTATTTTGTTAATTTATGATACTCAACACTACTACTTTCTGCACAGGATAAGTGATAATAGCTGATGACTTAAAGACTTGTGATAATCTCTGCTACACGTTAAATGATTATAGGTACGATAAATTTGCTCTGATTTTATCCCATATTTCCATAAATTACACCATTCATCATACTTTCTCTATAACTCCGCTCGATTTAGTACGCTCCAGCTACCAAATTTTCGTTCTCGTTCTCTGCCTGCCCCAATTCCACAAATAGGCACTGTTGAACTGTTTTTCTTGCTGCCCAACACCTGACTTTGTTGTGCAAATTTATTGTGCTTCCGGTTAAAATACGTGATTCGACCCTTTCCCTGATGTTTGTAAAAGTGGTAAAGCTCAATTTTCATCAAATAGTTTAGTGTTCGTATCCTAGCTATCAACAAACGTAAAAGAAATCGCTCTTTTAGAATTTATTAAAGATTTCGAAACTTCTGAAACACCCTGCGTTCCCATCAAATCGTTCTAACTTAATGGTTTGATGGAGACGCACGATAGTTCAACTGTTCAAAATCTCAAATTGTACTTCAAAAATACGTTCTAACAATATATATTCAGCATTTCTGTGATGTTCATCGATAAATAGCTATCAAAAACTATAGAATTTGTGTTAAAACTTGCTTACCCACAGCTACAACTACGATTTTTTGTTAAGTCTTTTCTTGCCCCCAGATTTTCGTCGTAACTGAACAAAAACAACCGAAAAAAAGTTTAGGGACACACTGTACAAGTCTTCCGAGTAATGATGCGATGCGGTTGTGTTACACTCTCTATACGATTTGTGTGTTTACTCTTATTAATAGGCATATTCTTGATTGGTAAAGTCATTATTCTCTGTTTATTGGAAAGTTTCTTTCTTTTCCGTCTGCCTCTTTTCAATAGTTTATTTCTGCACATCTGGCGTCCTCTAGTTTTACTCTACTGTTATTCTTTCTGTATTTTTTTCTGATTTTCCCTTGTTTATTTCAGTATCGTTATATCACCTAAATTTTACTCACTGTTACACACTTATCGTTTACGGCGGTATTGCGAATCGTCACCACATGACTAACCCCTTTTTTAGAAAACTAATAAAATCGGTCATCTACCTCTGTTCCTCGAATTTTCTTATGGCTTACTATTCGACATTGATAATTTTTGGTAGGAGGTGTAGCTTAGCTCGGTGTTCGATTTTCACGCTGTTTGTCGACATTCGCATGTTGGAAATGATTGGAAAACGGTGACATTTTAGTTAGGTTATTTGAAAGAAAAGAATAAGCTGTCTCCATCGTTGAGCATAACATGAATATCTAGACAAAACATTAATTTAGACAATTGTTTCCCTTTTTTTTTATTGTGTTTTAATTAGATAACAAGCTTTGATTATTAAGATCAAATTCAAAATTAATGCAAGAGCAATGCGTAAATAACACAAATTGGCAAAAAAAATGTCCATGATGTCCGCTTTACAACTCTCAACTTTGTAAAACATTATTAATGTGTAAGGAATACAAATGACCGATTCTTAGCGAAGCTACACCAAAATGTCACATTTTTCAATTTTCAATGTGGTTTTTAATATGCAAAAAATCATTTTAATTATGATTCAATAATTTCAATGTGCTTTAAATGCGTTTTCTTACCTTAAAAGCCAAGAATATTGACCAAATATGGTCTGCAAGCCATTGAACGGGAGAGGAGTTTTTTCATAAATCTGCTCCTTTCGTTGTCCCGTCACGAAAAGAAATGGCTGGCAAAAACTCAAATTTCAACCAATTCTTTCAGTTCAAGGAGCAAAAGATTCGTTTTTTAATTTGTAATAATGTGTAGAAGAGCAAAAATTTTTAAAAATCAAACTGGCAAAACTGTAGCGATTTTTGTAGTGTGCTTTTTAAAAGTCCAGTTTTACGATGTTGTCCCGTCACGCTACATTTTTATTTCAGGGGAAGAGGAAGGTACTATATGGTTAATTCTGCTTGATATTTCTTTGTAGGAAAATCAATTATCTTTCCAAATATGTAATAACATTGGGGGGTTTCTTATTTTATTTTGCCACTACAGCCAAAATGCTAAAAAAAATTGGGATTTTTTTGAAAAGGAGCCGAAGAATCGGTCAAATGCAAATACAAGTATAACTTTTCAGCACTCAAATGAGTGCTATTACGAGTTTTTCAGCGGATAGTTTTGATGAAGACAAAAATGCCATTTATTCACTAAAAAATTCTTTGAGACTTTGGACAAAGATTATTTTTTGATTTGAATGAAACTTTGTGTGTACTTTTTCTATGATCAAAGAATTTATTTTGCATCATGAGTTCGTCCAAACAATTTTGGCAACCATCCATATGAAGGCTATTAAATTATTCAAAATATCTAAAATATTCAATAACTCCCCAGAAAACCAACCCATGGTCGATTTTATTACCTTATTTTCAGATGTTAAATCAAGTTTACAATCGAAAAGAACATAGATTTCAATATCGTGTATCGTTTTCAAGTTAAAGCCACTGCAATTCCCTACGAAAACAGCATGATTCGAAAAAAAATCTCCGATCGGGCTCAAAATCATTCCGGGCGTTCCTTGACCCGTATTTTTTTTGTTTGGCTATTAGGATGACCTATGCCGTGTTAGGGTGGTTCAAAATATGGATTTTTTTGTCGTTATTTTCAAAACCCACATTTTTCAAAAATCATAACTTCGTGCCATTTCAACCGATTTTAGCTGTCTTGAACGCAAATGAAAGGTTATAAGGTAGATAGGCTTTTGAGGAAAAATAGTTTGATGTTTCAAAAATCTCAATCAAAAACTTAAAATATTGTTTTGAAGACCACGGGACTAAAGAGCCATTGTCTGAAAATATTTTTATCGGATTCCTCGGGAAATTTTAAATAACATAACAGGTAAACTTATGTTTTCAGTATTCCGAAATAAGATTTTTTAAACATAAAAACTGGGTTTTCGACGCGCCTAGCGTAAAAATAACGAAAACGAGAAAAAATATCGTTTTTTACTAAAGGGACCAACCATAAACCACGTGGACACTTTTTTTAATCCCTAACCCTTCTTCATTTTTTCAATGATCACGAATTCAAGCTCCTTTTTTCGATATCTCGTGACGGAGGGGTGGTACGGCCACTTTCATTTTTGAACAATCGAAAAAAGACATGTTTTTCAATAATTTACAGCCTGAAATGGTGATGGTTTCAAAATTTGTTGTAAAACGGACTAGTACGTAAAATTGGACCGAGCAGCAGACTTGGGCCAAACATTCAATATTACGCCTATTTAAAATGTTAAACACATAGATTTTTCACCGAATTCAGCAAAGTTTACCGAATTTTCAACTGCTGAACTGTTCGGTAAACGGATTATTACCAAATTCGGTAAAAACTTATCGAAATTCGGTAATAAAGTTCATTATTGTTCATCGTACAATTGAAATTCGGTTAAATTTTGTTCATTTTGACAGATGGTTTACCGAGTTTTCAACTACCGAATTCGGTAAAAAAAATCTAAGTGTGTAGTCTTAATTCCAAAATATTCAAAATATTTTTTTCGGAAGCATCATAAAAATTCATAAATGTTTAATTTTTCAACAATTGGAAAAAAATTGAGTTTTACTTAAGTCCGGAAGATTGTAAAAAGGGTGGTGTGTTTTGTAAGAATGTTATGCATTTTTAGAAACATTGAGGATCTGACAACCCTATCAAAAGTTATGAGGTGTTCATTATACACTTTTTTGAAGCAGATTCTCAGATATTTGGATGAAAATAATGTCCTTATCAATCTTGCGACCCATCGTTAGATGTGTAATCAAAAGACCTTTCCAATGAGTGCAATAGGATGAAAATCTGACAACCCTATCAAGAGTATATTAATGTGAGAAAGGCTGGTACCACCTTAAGGTGGATTAAGCAAGGTTTTTTCGAAAAATCATGACTCGGCGGCAAAGTGTTTACTTTTCGAATATTTACGTAAAGTAATTACAAAAAGTTATCGAATATTTACGTTTTTTCTTTGTATGGACAACTGTCAAAATTGTATTGAGCCTTGTAAAGGTGAACCAATGACACAAAATAGTTTCTTTGGTCATTGGAAAGAACTCCACAAAGTTTGAGCCAAATTAAACAAAACAAAAAATAAAAATGGTCAAAATCGACTGATTTCGTAGAGAATTGCTCAAATACAGATCGAGGAATCTACTGGTGCTATGTTGTGGCTGGGCCAGATCTCGGAATTGGGCCGCCAGGAGCTATGACGTTCTGAAATTCCCGGGATTGAAATAAGCTGTATCAGCTTTTTCTAAGTCCGATACAAACTTAACTTTCCCATAATTTCGCTGCCGGCCAGCGGGTATTGGAGTGTTAGCACACACAAAAAAAGTAATTTAAGAGTGATTGATTGCTTGTGCAATTCTGTCGATTGGAGCATGTTCAGGGAGCTCAAATCTTTCATACCTCTACGAAACTGACATCATCTTCAAAAATATCGAATTGTGGAATCATTTGGAAAGTACCGTCAGTGGGGGAGACTTTGGGTCAAAATTTTTTCCCAAAATATGGTGTAATTTGATGGACTCTACCTTAAATGGCAATCGTTTGAAAATTGACCCAATCTCACCCCTTTGAGGGGGTGACATTGGGTCAAATGAAACTAAAATGATGCTCAAATACAAAAAAAAACGAAGTTGACGTTATAGCTGTCGGCCACCATTGCTAGTACCAACCACTAGTGTCTTCCTTTTTATCTACAAGGACTTCGCCGCCCTGGGCTCCTAAGTGTATGAAAGTATGGCACGGAGCGACGGCGCCGAATACCCATATTTACACAAAGAATTTTAGAGCGCCCACCGCGGGATTCGAACCGGCGACCTCTGGATTGTGAGTCCAGTGCGCGGTCCGATTGATCCACACGGGCGGGACAAATGCTCAAATACAAAGATATAGTAAAACCAAGTCATCCAACAGTGTTTCTTGTTCGAGGGAATCGTATTGACATGCTAAAATATTTGAAGTAGAGATTTTCAAACATTAGGGTACTTTTCGATCAATTCCAACAAAAAATTTAAAAAGTTGATTTTTCGAGAGGTCATTTTTGGCCAAAAACGTACCTCAACTTTAGACAGCTGCTAAAATGACAGGATTTGTTCTAGGAACGAGATTTTTTCAGAAAAGTCATCTTAAGATGTCCCTTGCACAACCCTTTTAACAGAATTTAGTTTCATTGAAAAGTACCTGAAAAATTTTAAAATCCTTAAAAAAATACTTTGACCCAATCTCACCCCCAGACCCAATGTCACCCCCACTGACGGTATTCTATTGTTTATAATTCAAAACCAGTTGTCATGAATCCTTACCTTTTGTGGAACCAGTGGGAACCTTATCGCCAAACAAAAATTGCAAATCAAGATCAAGAAGACATGACACGAACTGATGAAATAAACGAAACCAAACAAACCAACAAGATAGAGAAGACAGGAAAAAAATGGGAGATGTGACTTGTGTGGAAATAATAAAACCAAAATAAAACAAACGCAATGTTTTGAATATTTTCAGCACTTGTATTATTGTGTATACCATATTAAAAGCTATGCATCGAGTTTAGAAATAATTACAGTTGTAACATTTACTACAAGAGAAAAAAAAACTTATGCTCGAAATCTTACGAAACCTAAAATATTTTACACTAGATGGGGGAGACGTCGTGTACAACTAGTTGTTGGGAAAAGTTTATGAAGAAAAATTAAAATAAAAAAAAACGAATAAATCTAAACGTAAGGAAGAAGCACTAATAAAAATTGCATTTAGGAAGAAGGTAATTAAGTGTGTATGAAACATTCACACACCTTATTTCGCTCTCTCGCGTCGATTATCTACATTACATGTAAAGAAATGTTTTGTGTTTTTTCACTTTTTTTACCTAAAATAATTAAACTATACCGTTTTTGTTCGAAACGTTTCACTCTTCTAAATTTCCGTGTGGCGGCGGGTGGGACAAATTTTGCTTGTTTTTGTTATTTTTGCGTAATACAGCTAACTTAAATAATAACTTGCTTTCAGACGAACCAAAAGTTGAAGAATTCTTCATTTTTTTCACTTTCTGTAAAGAAAAAATAATTATGCACACGTTGCGTGTAAATTGTATACATTTTCCTTTTAAAAAATTTTTCTTGCTCAGAAAGAAGCGGTTCGAAAAATTAATTTAATTCAATTTGTTAAATTTTCATACAATAAAAATTTTGATCAGTCCAAAGGTTCAGAGTGATATTTTCCCTTCCTCAACGTTTCTAACCTTTCAATTTGAAGGTTTTTTAAGGGAAAAAGGGTTTATTTAGCGAGTGCCTGCACTCGCGATGTGTTTTAAATGATGATTTTTCTTTGCTGAAATTTGTTCCGTTTGAATGGCAGTTGATTTCACTTTTGTTTTTTGTCTAGATATTTATTTGAGCTAATTTCGATGGAGACGCCTGATAAATTAAACGTGTGCACTTGTTTGCGTGTGTTGTGTGTGTGAGTTTGTATTGGTTTCATTGTACTAAACGCCTCGCTTTGTGTCTATTGTTGTATGGCAGTGTTGTCAAAATCATTGTTTTTGTTTTTTTTCGACTCCAAAAACGAGTAAAATTCTTGCAGTTGGACAAAATGCTGCGAAAAACACTGAACAAAAATCGCACAACAAATTTATAAGTTATTCTGCCCCCATTCTCAAACCACGATCGCTTCCATTTACCTCCTAAGGTGGTGTTTACGCCACTTAAGTGTGTATTTGTGTTAGTGTGTGTTGCGTGCGTGTGAAATTGCTGTCTTTAAACACTTAATCAGTCATTGGTTTTGGCAGTGATCTTTTCCTTCGACAGAAAAAATGAACTTAATTCTTTCTCCTCACTTTCTCGCTAATACAAAATCGTAATTTAGTTACACGGAAAAAATGTGACATGAATAATGTGAAATAACCTATCTTTACGCGCTCACCTTTAATTACACCGTTTTGTTCTCTTGTTCTTGCCACCGATTCGCTAACGTTTCAAAAATGCTCTAACACTAGTTTTTCTTGTTTTGTTTACTTTTTGCTTTAAGATAGACACCTAGGTTTTGTTTGCAATTCACGATTTCACGGATTTTTTTTAAATGTGTGTTTGTGTGTGAGTTTGGGACACCCAAGAGGATAGGAAACAGTAAACCTACCCCGAAAAACAGAGTAGGAGCAGGAGAGAAAGACATCCTTGGGGTTAGTGGTAGAAACATGATTTTTGTTCTGTTTGCAGATTTGGTTGACTCTTTTTTTCAGTGTGTTTTTATGTTTTTGGTTGTGCAAGTGGATGCCACTTCGTTACTACCTGTTGCTATGTACTATCTTGTGTTTTTCTTCGATTTTTTGGGTTTGCAGAGCGCTTACTTGGATTTTAATTGTTCTGTACAACACTAGAGAAGCGACATCTACTGGCTGTTTGATTCCATGTTGGATTTCGTAAACGGGTTTGCTTTAGACAACTATTTACAGTTTTATTTTCATATTTTCGAATCAAAACGGTCGTTCTGTTTGTATGTACACAGTTTTACATGGATTGGATTCTTTTTGGGCAGTTTGCAGACAAAGTGTGACACAAAGGTTGAAAATAACAAAAAATACGACTAGCGTGGTAAAAACTTTCGGTCGAGAAAGAGAGTTTGATGTTTTTGTTTGTTTGTATGCGCACAAGTCATGGTAACACGCGGTTAAGTGTGTGTGTTTATTTCTTATGTTGTTTGAATTTAACCTAAAACTGACTGGATTTGATTTTACGCGAATTTCGAGCGGTTCAGTAGAACAATACTAGTGTTTTAGGGCCATTTAGGTTGGGGCTTTTCAATTTTGGTATCTTCCTAAAAATGGTCAGTCTTAAATCACTATTGCATTTATTTTATTTTATTTTTTGATTTGTTGAACCTACTTGTTGGTTGTTTTCAGTTGTAGAAAAAATAAGTTTTTATGTTTCTTGTTGAACAGTTAAAACAGATTAACAGATTGTTTTTAACATCAGATCTAACTAAAAAAAATATCTTGGAAAGCTCTGCTCCAAAGGTGTGATCAATTTTAAATATTCCTTCAATTTTTTTTTTATAAATCTTCTTATAAACTAAAACCAATCAAAAATTGACAAGACAACATTTTTTCGATGGATCAACTATGGTCCCCTTAAGAGATGTCAACTAGGACCTTGGATTTTAAAATCCATTTCTCGACTTTTTTTTGATTAGGTCCTATAAACATATGAAAGACAATAGCTTATAGGACCTTTTCAAAAAAAACTCTGGATTTTAGATTCTTTGCGGTCGTACTAAGGGTCATTATATTCAGAAAAATAAGTTTTAACGTTGCGAACAATAATATCACAAATTTAAGCTTAATTTTAGGACCCAATTATTGGGAGATTTCTTCAGGAATTAAAACTTATTTGTAAATTGATTCTATTCTGTTCAAAAAAAGTTGAAAATATTCGTTCATTTGAACAAAAAATAAGATTACCTACATTTTGTTTTCAAACACCAAACTGGCGCTTTGCTGCAATGGAATCATCACAAATCAAACTATGTCAGACCAGCCCAAGGCATATAGTTGGTCAAGGTGAGGTGGATTTTCGAGCTGTAAAAAAATGGTTAGCACTTAATTTTGTATCAAAAATATCAGAAAAGTTTTTTTTTCTGTGGGGTTCTGTATTGAAAGCGCTTTTAGATTAATTTTATGTTTGAACAAATAATTTCGTTTTAAAAGCAATTTTTGATCCAGTTGGGCATGTCTAACAACCTTACAGAAAAGAATCTGGTGATATTTGCCGAAAAATTATAAAATTTTCACTATTCTGAAAATCTCTGAATAAAATCTAGTTTTCGTGCTAACCGAGTTTTCATAGCTTGAAAACCCGCCTTACCTTATCTTATCTATAAGTATTGAGATCAGTCTTGAAAGATTAAAGAAATATCGTTTTTTTGAGAGACTTTTCAGTCATAAAAAAATTTATATTGTCTCATATTTTTATCTTTTAAATCGAAAAGACAATTTTTAACGTTAATAATTGATTTTTTTTTGAAAAATATCGGATATTTTGAAAATGCCAACAAAAAAATAAATATCAATATCGACGTATACGTAAACAGATTTTTGACTTATTGGTAATTTTCAGGGTAAAATTAACGTTAAAAAGGGATTTTTTTTTAAAATATTTGATAGTAATTTTTTTTAAATTTTTTTTTAGATTTACAATTTGCAATTTTTTTTTTTTTTCTTCACAACTTATTTTTATTAGGTCCTTTTAGGTGCTACGACCAGGTTAGGACCGAGGATCAAAAATACAACAAATAATAAATAATAAAAAAAACGTAACTGAATCAGATGATCATTTTCTCGTGCCATGTGTCAGCAAGTGTGCGATCACGTCAATCTGTTCCTCGGGTGTCTTGCACTGCCTCAAGCGAACTCTGTATTCTCGGTAAATGGCCCACAGCTCCGACTCGCTGTACAGCATCCGTTCACCTTGTTGCTCCTTCGGGGTTGCAATTTTGCAATTTGTATAAATAAAATTTTCATGGCATGTATATTTTATTAAACATTCAAATTAAAAAAAAATATAAGTGAGTATCAAACGACGAAAAAAAAATCAATTGATTTATGACTCATTGACATCTTTTAGTGTAAAATACATAAAATAGAAAAAAGTTTTTGTTTTTTGTTGCAAAAATCATTGTATTTTAAAATATTTTTCAATACCACATTTATTAGACATTGTAATGTGCGTTTCAAATGACGCAAAATTTCGTATGGTTATCACCATATCGAAAATTTAAATGTTATTACGCAATTTTTTACAAAATATCGCATATTTTTGAAATACTAAAATTTAAAAAAGGTCAATATGAGAACGTCAAAAATTTTGTATAGATTTTTGGCTGATCGACATTTTTCACTGTAAAATACTTTTACAACATACCGTATTTTTGTGAATATTACACACAAATTTTTTTATCGAATTCGGTAAATTTTACCGAATTTTCAATTGCTGAACAGTTCGGCAAACTGAAAACTACCGAGTTCGGTAATAAAGTTAATTATTGTTCTTAGTACAACCAGAATTCGGTAAACTTTGTTCGTTTTGATAGATGGTTTACCGATCTAAACTTAACCGATTTTTCACCTACATAAATATTCACAAAACTCCGGTGTTTTGTAAAAGCTAAAGTATTTTACACTGAAAAATGTAAAACCACCTTAAATATATCAATTTTAACAATGAAAATTATCACAAAATAGCGTATTTAAAAAAATATTTTTTTTTTTCAATTAAAAGTGTGGGTTTCGAATGACGCAAAATTTCGTTTAGTTTTCACACTGAATAACTAAAATTTTCACAAAAATAACTTGCAAAATACCGTGTATTTTTTAAAAACCAAATTTGATAAAATACTCAATCGAAAGATGCCAAATTTCTTTTACATTTTAAACTGATTTATCTTAATTTTATTCACTAAAATTTTCACAACGTGTTTTTAGAAGATACTGAGGTTTTTGCAATATATGGATAACAAACGACGCAAAATTTTGTATAGATTTTAAACTGACTGACAATTTTTAGTGTGAAATAGAAAATGTTTCACAAAGTACCGTATTTTTGTGAAAATTTTGGAATTTACAAAAGCAGATTGATAGTCAAGATGAGCATTGTCTTATGGGATTGGAAATTTGAAGATATTTCGTGGACCCGTCCGATTTTTGCTCTATGTTTAGGTGGGGCCAGACAATGACCACCTTAGAATTGGACCGCAAAGAGCTCTTTCGTTTTGGAATAGGTCGTTGGAAGCAACCCGGGCAAGTTGTATTAACAAAAACCATAATTTCGCTGCTGGCCAGCAAAAATTGGATTGGATCTAACACAAGATACCCTTAAATACAATTAATTAAAATTAACATCGAAATCAATGTTTCGGGAGCATTCAATTTGGCGTGGATTTTAAATATGTGATATCAGCTTTTCGGTTAAAATTGCATAGAAAACTTAGGCGACGAATTCGATTACCGATTTTAGACAAATTTATTAGATAAGGATTATATTTTTCACTATTACTCGTATGAACAATTATTTACGCAAATTTCTTGACGTCAAGAATATCAAAAGAAACTGAAACTCATTCGTTCTGCAACCCTGAAATCCAACCGACAAGTCGGTTCAACACTGTTTGCCCAAAGTTGGTTTGAAGACTTGTTTTTCATAACACAATACCCCTCGTCTCTTACCCCTACAGATTTATAATTTACCGATTTTGCTGTTGTTTAATTTTAAATATTGAGATCAACGAAAAAGTTTGTTCGCGCTACTTTCTTCTCACAATTTTGCCTGGAGGCTCTCTCACTTGATTTACGAAATTTGTGTTTGTCCGAATTTAAACAATAAATTACTCTAAAATAAGTGCGACTTTGCACTTGCACTGCGCTCATCCTTAATTTACCTCTCTCTTTCACTTTACTAATGGAGTAAAATTAATGATTTTTTAAATATATCCGCGCGTTGCGCGACACGCACAGAAAAATTCTCTAGACACGAAACCTAACTAAACTCCTAGCACTAATCACTTTGCCGCTCTTACAGGAAACAAACTAAAATATTTAAAATTGTTAAAAAAAAAAACAGACGGAAGAAGGTCCAACGACGAAATCATTAACTTGAAATGGCGCTGCGGCGACGACGACAACGAAAACACATCCACAAAGAGCGCTGTACAATACTTGTTCAAAAATTCATACTTTAGAGTCCACCTTGTTGCTGTTGCTGCTGCCGGGCGTTCCGGCGCCGGATGCAGTTGAGCGCCTTCCGGGTGCGCTTCTGGGCCAACGATCCGGCCAGGAGTCGCGTGGCCAGCGGCAGTTCCGGACGTGACCCGGAAGCCGCCGGCGTCTTTGGCACGGGTCAGGACGTCGTCGAGGAAGCGCTGCTGCTACTGCTGCTCGAGGAAGATCCACATCCGCTGGACAGTAGCGAGGACGCCGACGAGGACAGTCCGGATGAGAGGGTTGGCGTTGGCGTCGCAGACGCCGGTTCCTTCGGCGGTTTCCGGAACTTTTTCGGACTCGTCCGCGAGTTGAACGGAATCGGCGTCGAGATCGAACTGCTACTGCCGCTGCAGCATCCGCTGGACGAGCTGGCACTGCTGCTGCCGCTGCTGCAGGGTGTCGAGTCCTGCTGGGCGGCGACCGCCGCAAGCTTTGCGTTGAGTTCGCTGATGCAGGATAGTAGCTCGGCGTTGGCCTTCCGGTTGGTGCTGAGTTGGCTCTCCAGCTCGAAGCGTTGGTCCGGGTTCAGCTCGGCGATTGAGACATCCTTGGTGAGGGAGACCTCGGTCTCGGGGATCCAGTCGTCGGAGATGCTGAAGGGATAAAACGTATTTTAGTACAAACTATTTCACATATTAAAACTCTGAGACTATCAACCAACTTAACATACTCTTCTAATCAGTGCTGGATATTCAATTTTAAGAAGTTTGAGCTGCAGCATGATAGGGTTTCTAGCTTATTCCGGAAAGTTCCCCCATCCGGAACACCCGGAATCGGTTCCAAAGTGGCCACAGAATTTACACTTTACTTTAGGTAGTCATAACTTTCCATTTCACACAGTTTGATATGCAGCATGACTGGGTTTCTTTAATGTTCCGAAAATGTCCTCCTTCCGGAATACCTGGAACCGGTTCCGGAGAGGTCACAGAATGTCCACGTGGCTTCAGATGCACTTAATTTCGAATTTCAGGAAGTTTGATATGCAGCATGATATGGTTTCTTACACATTTCGAAAGTGTCCTCGTTCCGGTACATCCGGAACCGGTTCCGGAGTGGCCGCAGAATATCCACGTGACTTTAGACGAACTTAGTTTTGAATTTCATGAAGTTTGATATGCAATGTTGCAATGTTGTCATGTGACAGGATTTTTGGAATACTTCGGAAGTGTCCTCCTTCCGGAACACGTGGAACCGGTTACGGAGTGACCACATAATCTTGGTGTTGCTTTGGAAAGTCAGCACTTTCAATTTCACGAAGTTTGATATGCAACATGATATGGTTTCTTACACATTTCGAAAGTGTCCTACTTCCGGAACCGCCGGAATCGGTTCCAGAGGTACCACAGTATGTGCACGTGACTTAAGTTACACTTATTTTTCAATTTCACGAAGTTTGATATGCAACATGATATGATTTCATATACATTTCGAAAGTGTCCTCTTTCCGGAACACCCGGAACCGGCTCCCGAGTGACCACAGAATGTCCACATGACTTTAGATACACTCAATTTTCAATTTCACGAAGATTGATATGCAGCATGATATGATTTCTTAAACATTTCGAAAGTGTCCTCTTTCCGGAAAATCCGGAACCGGTTCCCGGGTGACCACAGAATGTCTACGTGCCTTTATATGCACTCAATTTTCAATTTCATGAAGTTTGACATGCAACATGACAGAATTTTTGAATATTCTGGAAGTGTCCTCCTTCCGGAACAACCGGAACCGGTTCCGGAGTGACAACAGAGTATCAACGTAACTTTAGATAAACTTAATTTTCAATTTCATGAAGTTTGATATGCAGCATGATATGATTTCTTACACATTTCGAAAGTGTCCTCTTTCCGGAATACCGGGAACCGGTTCCGGAGTAACCACAGAGTACCCATGTGACTTTAGATAAACTTAATTTTCAATTTAATTAAGTTTAATATGCAACATGATGAATTTACTAGCATATTCCGGAAGTGTCCTTCCTCCGGAACACCCGAAACCGGTTCCAGAGTGGCCACAGAATGTCCACGTGACTTTAGATGCACTTAATTTTCAATTTCATGAAGTTTGATATGCAACATGATATGATTTCTTGCAATTTCTCGAAGTGTCCCTCCACCGGAACCGGTTCCGTAGTTTGGAGGTTAGTTCTAGGTTGATAGTCGCAGATCAATAAAAACCCAACACCAAAAAAAACCAATACTTACACATCCCGCGGGTGCCACTTGACAAACACCTCCACCGTTCCGTCGCCCGTTACGCGCCGTCCCGCTGCCTGGCCCTGGAAGCTAACCGTGCCGTAGCGCGCGCTGGCCACGCTGCCCGCCAGGATCAGCCGGTGCTGCAGACCCTCCATCACGCCGATGTCGAAAAAGTCGAACCGACGAGCTAAAACATTCAACAAAACAAAAACCCCCGGTCAGAACCACCAGGAAAGCAGGGGACGGGTCCGGTCTGGGGCCACCGGGGTAGGACACACCACATCTGCGCCGCGGAGATTGACATTTTTCGTGTGCTCAGTCTCTTTTTTTGGTTTGCGATGGGTACCGAAAAGATGTTTGGCCGCTTGAAAGGTGGTGCGCGCTGGGTGTCCGACCCCTTGGGTAGGCGTGGCCCGTCCCCGTCGATTCGCGGATTGGGTTCCACTTGGAATATTCACGGTTTTCTTCGTGGAGTGGTGATTATATATCTAAAACGTTAGTGCGGGACGCGACTATTTGGGGTTGGAAATTGAGAAGCTGGGTTTTGGGGCATTTGAAGAAGGTCAAAAGGGTCTTCATACGTACTGAAACAGGGGCTTTCTTGGGTTTTATTCTATGATTTGAGTGGGTTTCAAGTGGAATGGGATTGAGATCAAAGTAACCCAAGGTTTTAACAAAATAAAAACATTGAAAAGGCAACACTGGTAAGTTACGTTTCTGAAAGTGTTGCCTCGAAAATGTAAACAATGTATAATTCAAGTTAAAAATTATTGTGTAAAACATTATCAGTGTGTAGGACATCCCTGCATTTTGTTTGTTAGATTGACAGCTGGCTTTAAAAATAAACTGTCAGAGTAGTAAAAACGTGTTTTGTGTTTGGGTCCGCTGCATTAAAAATAAATTTAAGGTAAGTATATTCTAAGACGACCCAGTTTTGAAGAAATTTAGGCTGTATCAAGACTAGAAAAGAGTGCTGGAGTCAGAAGCCAGAGTCGGAGTTCAAAAGTTCACATTCTGTACGTATGCCAACCACACCGTTCGCCTTCAATCACCCGTTGAAACCCACATTCCCACCATTGTAAGATCAAAGCAGTACTCACCGGACCAGGGTTGGCGCCTAAAGCGCAGCTTTTTGCCCGTTTTCCTCAAAACCTTAGGCAGTGGCAGATCCGACGAGCGCTTGCCCGACGCGGCGTTGTCCGAGTTGGTAAAGTGGTTGTTGACGTGCTTCTCCAGGGCCAGCTGGAAATAAAGTTAGATTAGAATCGATTCTGCCGTGTCTTGCGGAAGAAGGTCTTACCTGCGAACCGAACCGCATGCCGCAGCCGGGAACGATGCACTTGTGGGACTTGGTGCCGCCGTGGGACTGCACGTGCCGGTCCAGCCACTTGCGGCTGCACGACTCCTTGTTGTACACCTTGCAGCCGTCCCAGAGGCACACGAACGGGCCGGACTGGCTGTTGACGTGCTGGATCTGCAGGTGGTCCTGCAGGTGCCAGCTGGTGTCGAACTGGGCGTTGCACTCGCTCCAGTAGCACACGCCAAAGAGGCGACCGTCCGACAGCCGGCGGAAGCCCTTGCGGCCAAACTTGTGGTGGGCGCCGTTCAGCGCCGGGAAGCGGATCGTCTTGGGCTGGGAGAGGATTGGGCTTTTGGCGCAATCCGGCATGGGTGGGACGTTCAGGAAGTCCGTCTCGATGCTGGGCGGTGATTGCAGTTCGATCGGGGTGGTTGAGCGCTGAGATTCGGAGGGAGCCGAGCCGGATGATGAGGGTGGTTGCTGATCGTCCAGCGGGCTGTTGAGGTTGGTGGAGTCCTGGTCGGAGGAGGCGGACATCGATTCCTGGGGTGGTTCCTCGTCCAGCTTGGATTTGATCAGCTCCAGGACCAGACTCTTCGGGGACGTTTGGCTGGGAGGTAGTGGTTTCTCGACGGTCGACACAAGTGGCAGCAGTGGAGGGAGCTCTGGTTCCGGCGCCGGAGGAGGAGTTGGTGGGGAAGGTGGCTGCTCTTCTGTTGAGGGTGAAGCCGGTTCCGTTTCCGGAGTTGGTGGTGGCGAAGGACTAGAGGGGGCCTTCTGGGAGGAGTCGTCGTCCTTTTTCTGGGGGCTTCCCGAGTCCGGAGTTCCGGGCGAGCAGAGATCGATGGTGAGCGACTTGTCCTCGGAGTCGCTGGAGTTGGCGACGATGCCGGAGTCGTTGCTGCTGCCGCAGCAGTCCAGGGTGAGTGGGTTGAGGGCAGGCGGGGACTTGTTGTCGATGATTCGGGGGGAGGGGATCGGTTGAGGGTGGTGTGACGCGGGCGCCAACGCCGGGACCGGCAGGTTTGGTTTGTTTGAGGTGGCTTTGGCGGCTACCGATGCGGAGAGGACCAGTTTGGGGACGGGAACTGTGGACACTGGTGGGACCAGTTTTGGGGGATTCGTCGACATCACGGGGGTAATCGAGATCGAGGGTTTGTTCAGCTGAACGGGGACCAGTTTGGGAGGTTCACTGCTGGAGATGGGTTTGATGGGAGGTGGCGGCTTGGCAGTTGGAGGCGCAGTTCCGATGATGATCTTCTGGCTGCTCAGCGTGTTCATGATGGGCTTGCTGGTGGTGGAGTAGGTCGGCACGGTTGCCACGAGCGGTGGCGGGGACAGCGGCTGGGCCATCGTGGTCGATCCGGACGGCAGCGTCGAGGTTGAGATCGTGATGGGACTAGTGGTGAACGTGGGCGGCGCCGTCGACTGGTTCAAGAACAGATGGGACGAGATAGGAACGAACTGCGGTCCCTGGCCGAGCTTGGCAGTGGCCTGCAGGTTCTGAAGCAGTGCCTGCGGGATGTTGGCCAGGAGTTGGTGAAAGTTTGACTGCGCTTGTTGCTGTTGCTGCTGCTGCTGTTGCAGGATGGCAGTGATATTTGGTAACTGCTGCGTTGGCGGTTGAGGTTGACTGGGTTGTAGGGGATGGAGAGCGGGGATGTTGGCCTGGGCCAGTGCTTGCTGCAGACTGGCTGCGTTCAGCATGGTTGGCAAACTGGCTGCGTTCAGCAGGAAGCCTCCGGCCGGGGTCATGATCAGCTGCTGGGGAGCGAACGCAGTCTGTGCGGCGCTTGCCTGCTGGAACAGCTGAGCTGGCTGCGTCTGCAGGGCGTACGTAGCCTTGCCGGTGTGAGCCTGGGGAGGATTGGAGATGGCTTGCTTCGCGAGCAGTCCGTTGAGGCTCATGTTGACGGCCGCTTCCATGGCCAGTGTTTGCTGCGTCGTGGTGACCGGTTGACCCGAGGAGGTCGCCAGCTGTTGCTGCTGCTGCTGGAGTTGGTGCAGCTTGATGACGGCGCCGTTCATGAAGAGTTGCGTCGTCCCGTTGTTCAGTCGGGCTGCGGTTAGGCCGTGCGGGGCGGCCGCAGCATTATTCATGAGTAGATTGCTGGTCGTGGGACTGCTGGTCGCGGTGGACACGACGGCTGGCAGCTTGCTGGTCGAGGACGTCGGCACGAGGTTCGGTATTTGCACGAGGTTTGGCATGACGGCTGTGGATTGCGGGTGGAACTGGAACATGGTGGAACCCAGCTTGGTTGGTGTCCTGGGAGGACTGTTGATTTGCGGTTGTTGCTGAACGGCTTGCTTGAACTGCTGCTGCGCTTGCTGTTGCTGGTTTTGGTTGGTGTTGGTTTGGGAGGTTTGCTGTTGCTGCTGTTGCGGGATCCGGATCGCCGTCAGCAGAACCGTCGGCTGCTGCTGCTGGGACTTGACGAGTTCCGGCTTGGTTTGGTTCATGGCCAGCTTTGGATCGGCCGTCCGCGGCGCAATGGTGACAGGTTTCTTGGGCTGTCCCACCCCGAGACTTCCACCCTGGGTCGTTTGGCCGACCTTCCGCGTAAGCGACACCGTCGGCGCTATCCGGGCAGTCTTTCGTTCGACCTTCTTCAGGGTTGCTGCGGACGCAGCCTGTTGTTGTTGTTGCTGCTGCTGTTGTTGTTGTTGTTGCTGCTGCTGTTGATGCAGCAGATTGAGGTACTTCTCGAAGCTGGCGTTGGTGCTCTTGAGTGAACCCGCACTCGTGGCAACCGTGGCCGTCTTGATGATGCTCTTCTGCTGCAGCACCGTCGCCGTCGTCGTCATCAGCTCCGTCGTCGTGGTCGTCGTAATTTCCGCTTCCGCCTCGCCCCCCGTCGACGTCATCGAAGAGGTCGTCGTCTTGAGCGTCGCAGCACGTCCCGCTATAGTTTTAATATTTTTCTTTAGATTATTAAATGTGTTGGTGGTTTTCATTTGGGACTTGAAGTAACCTGTTATCTTGTTCGCCGCGTCGCCGTTGGCAGTGAAGTTGTTCTTGGTTTGGTGGTGGTGGGCGTGGTTCTTCCCCGCTGAGATCTGCTGCTGCTGCTGATTGATGTTGTTGCTGGCGGCGACGATCGCCATTTGGGTGAGCTTTTTCGTGGTGGCGGCTGCGGCAGTCGCGCTCAGGCCCGAACCGACCGCAACCAGACCGGGTGGCCCCCCGTATGCACTGGCTGCGGCGCCAGTGTTTGTCCCAACGGACTTGCTTCCCGTTCCGGTCTCCACGCTCGTCGACCGTATCCGTTTGGCACCGTTGGCAATGGTGTTATTGCTTCTGGGTTCGGACGCAGCCACTGCTGAGGTGGAAACGGGCTGCGTCGGCTGTAACCGCTTGAGTTTGTTGATGGGCGTCACCGAGATGGAAGCGGCTGCGGCGGCCGCAGTCAAGGCAGTGTTTTGTTGTTGTTGTTGCTGAGTAGTCAGTGTGAGAGTATTGGTTCCTGCTGAAGGTGGATTGTTGTTGTTGTTGCTATTGCTGTTATTGCTAATGGCGGTGTTGTTGTTACTGTTTGGGCTGTTATTGCTGTTGGTGGCGGCCCCGGAAGTGGTGCCGGTGGCTGCGTTCGTGTTGTTGCTCGTGTTCCACGGCCACTGGTGGGGCTGGTATTGCTGTTTGATCGTCAGGTTGCCGCCCTGCGTGTGCGGGGCCATTTTGGTGCTCATGGAAGATGGCTGCGTCTTGAGACAGCTGTCGGCACGGAAAGGGTTGCGTACGCTGAGTTTTTGTTTGCGTGTGTTTAGTAGGTTGCGGCACTGCCGCTTGTGGAGCGATGCGCTCCTAACCTAACGTAATGGAGCGCCTTGTCACCATTGTTGTTGACCCGCCAAAACTGGCTGCGTACGGCGTTCTGTAAGAGAGAAGATAAAATGAGGTTAGGTTAGAAGTAGATCACTTGAAAAATTACTATTACAAGCTAAAACTAATCTCTCATCAAGGATGGTACGCAGCCTTTCCTGAACCATCAGTCTGCCCAACATTATCGAGAAGGAAAGCCCAAGACGCAATAACCCACTTCTGGGAATATTACACTTTATCTCTTCGCTCGCTCTCTCTCTCTCTCAACCACATGTTCCCGCAGAAGAAGCATGCGAAGAAGGAGATACGTGAAACGAGCAGCAAAACACAAACTGATCAACATCAACAACAAAGAACTCAGCTTCGTCCAGCAGGTAACCTCGCGAAAGGTTGAAGAAAGAAACGAACTAACACGACCAACCAACTCCTCTCCAGCATCCAGCGAACCGCAGCTAGAAAGAACAAGTATCGTTTTAAAACCGGTTCCGAGAATCGTCGTCGACGGAGAGTTAGACCCGAGTCTGGTAATACAACGGTTTTCGGGACGGTCAAGTCACGCACCTAATTCTTTGACGGTCATCTCGAACCGTTTTAGTAGGTCTTAGGATCAATGGACTCTTGAGAGTGCGAATCCGGGGAAGGGAAGGAGAGTGTCAAGTGAGGTTAGAAATAGACAAACGACCGATTGTTGAGAGGTGTTCAACTCAACGGAGGATGACCGGCAAGAATGAAAAGGTGTGGACGACAGCGCAAACAAGTGAAACCGATAAATATTTGCGCGGACATTTAAATAATTTTGGCGCGAGGAGGGGGGTAATGAGGTTGAAAAGAGTAATGATGAAATTAGTGTGACTTGATGGTTATTGAGACTAAGTGAGTTTGTCAAGAGCAATCGGGCGTCTATGGGAAAATAATAATGAATTTATCTTTCGTTAAAAGAAAATTATGCTTTATTTTTAAATTATAAAAATATCTTTGTTAAAAAAATTGTAACATTTCATAGAGATTTCTTTTTTCTACATTGAAAATCGGACAAATAGTTGCCAAGATATTGACAGCTCGATAATGGTGGTTATTTGCCTTCGCTCCTCGCTCGGTTTTCTTCAGCCTTCGATTAGAATCGGTATTCAAAATTGAAACGTCAAAAGACTTAGCGCGTTTGTTTTTTTGATGGTGCTTGCTAATTATTCACATTTTTCGGGATTATTTTTCAAGTGAGTGACTAAGTAATGGTCAAAAGAACATGTTGCTGGAAGTTGGAAGCAATTTTATATCTTAAGCGCTTTGAAATCGTAAGCGCAAGTGAAAAGGTATTGATGGCGACTTTCGTTAAGCAGTTAACATCTGATCTTGCGTGTGGATGTGTGTGCCACCAAAATGATGAGAAATGGTCTCGCAAAATAGAAATTATGATCAAAAGAGCATTAAAATTGATCTCTTACAAATCGACCAGAAATCCCTTTTAGAGGCACAGATTTTCGAAAATTGTATTTTTGTTTGCATGGAATGCTGCCAAAATAATAGCAATAAACATGTAGTCATTCAGCATGTAATAAGCTTGCGTGTTAAATAAATTTTGCATTATTTTATGATCAAATCAAATTATTCGCTCTACAGCATTGCCTTGGCGTTCTCGATTGCGAGATTCCTACTCGAAACTAGGTGTCCGAAGGCTTGATTGTTGAGGCAATTGCAAACCTCTTTTTACACCTTAGCTTCCATCCACCCCCGGATTCGAACTGACGACCTTTAAATTGTTAGTCCAACTGCCTACCAGCGGACTCCACCGAGGCAGGACCCAGGGAAACGACATTTACTTCCCGTCCAACGGAAGGCGTGATCAGACAAATCTCGTCTCGAAAATCAGGGAAGGTATTTGCCGATGGGCCTCCAAAAAGATTTTTTAATTTATTTCCTTCCAGTTAAGGAATTTACTATAATCATGTATGGAGCACTTGTAGATATTTTACTAATGAACAACTTTGTAGAACATTGTTTTGTTCTAAACTCAATACTGTTGACATTAGAGCGTAAACAAAAATCCCCTCACCATCGCGAGTGAGGGACGCCGATGGTGGCATTTTTAGACATTGTTTACGCTGTAGTGTCAACAGCATTCACTTTGGAGCAAAACAATGTTCTACAAAATTGTTCGTTTGTACAAAATCTACAATTGCTTCATACATCATTATAGTGAATTCTGTAACTGGAAGGTAATAAATCAAACGAGGGGTTCGCGATGGTTTTTTGCCATTTGCCATCCCTGTCGAAAATGCCACCGGGACCTCTGGGATCGAACCCAGGCCGACTGGGTGAGAAGCAATCACGCTTACCCCTACACCACGGTCCCGGCTTATTTTATGATGTTTTATGTAATACTACACGCATAAACATGTAGCCAGAAAACCTACTCGTCCGGAATGTTAAGCTATTTGCGTTCTTTCTTCCTAATCGAGGAACGAAAATAGGACTAAAACTTACCTTTTAAATAGTTATACGAAAATTTGGCAGAGATTTAACTGTAATAGAGGAGAAAAGCAACTCGCGACAAAATTTTGAGGCTAGGAATTTTGACAGGTATGATTTTCATAAAGTATTCGCCTCCTTTTCTCTCCCACAGAAAACCTGGGAACGAGGTAGCTGTCAAACTAGGCCAAAATGTTGAAGTCACTCACAAAATGAACTTTGAGTGATTTGAGTTCATTTCTGACGTCACGGTTTTCTCCTCTATTGTGCAATAAATAGTTTTGAGTACACAGCTAATAAAGTAGTTATCCAGCTGCGTGTAAAAGGCCTGGGTGTAAAATAAATGTTGCATTATTTTATGAAATTCTATGCAATATTACACCCTGAAATATGTAGCCCATTAGTATAGGAAAGCCTAAATGTCAAGCTCATATATGCGTTTATCCTTACAGATTTTCATCGGTCTGATGGCCGAGTGGACTAAGGCGCCAGGTTTGAATCCCGTCGGTTGCAAATTTTTTTTTGTGTTTGCAAAAATTGTACATGCATTGTGTCATATTATGTGTTTATTTTGAAGAAGGTGATGTGCATGCTTTTGCATGCGATTTTACCATCTGATTTTTTGCTGTGTAGGGTTTGCAGATTTAACCCCCTCAACCTAACTTTATCTCTTGGAGGGGCTTCAATCTAAAAATTCGACAAAAATCATGTTTTCAACCAATCCTGGATCTTTAAAAAGCATTAGAAAAAAGAACTTTGAAAATTTTAGAAAATATTAATGATAGAATTTTTACTTGTTTTATGGGTCTTTGACAATGTTTATAAATTTGTTTTTCAGAGATCAACTTTGGTTGTAATTTTTTACTTACTTTTTCAATATTTTATGCATAAATGAGTATGCAGTAATTTTTGCAATGTTTCAGGCTACACAGCTAAAAAAGTAGTAATCCAGCTGCGTGTAAAAGGCCTGGGTGTAAAATAAATATTGCATTTTTTATGCAATTTTATGTGATTTTACACCCTGAAATATGTAGCCCATCAGTATGGGAAACCTACGTGACCGAAATGACAAGCTCATATATGCGTTTATCCATACAGCTTTACATCGGTCTGATGGCCGAGTGGGCTGAGGCGCCAGTCCTTACTGTTGGTGCTGGGTTTGAATCCCGTCGGTTGCATTTTTTTTTGAGTTTGCAAAAATTGTACATGCAGTGTGTAATACTAAGTGTTTATTTTGACGAAGGTGATGTGCATGCTTTTGCATGCGATTTTACCATCGGATTTTTTGCTGTGTATCTATCTACGTATTTTTACAGTTTAAATGAAAGCGGTATCGGTAACAAGCGAAAAAAATAAAAAAGGCAAAACTATCAGAAATAAACATGATAATTGCAAATTAAAATACTAAAAATAAACAAGAAATACATTAAACAAGAGAAGTTTTTCGTAGAATAAAAGTTGCTCAAAATGACCTCTAAAACACGAGAATAACACGGACTTTAGAGGGTTAAAATATTTGGCATGAAATTCATTACGATTGTTCCTATGCTGGGCTAATGAAATGACCGTATAGTAAATTTATTTTGACAAGCGTGGGATGGCATCTTGGGCTGAACTTGATCTTGATCTTCTGCCAATATTTCGCTAGTTCCAAAATATGCGAAATTCTTTCACATCAAAGAAGAATTCGAAAAAATAAAAAAAACATGGCTGTCCCAATTTGCATATTTACAATCTGTTCTATCCTTCTCTATTTTTCAAGTTCTGATTTTCATTCGATTCATACACGCGGTTTTTTGGTTCTTCATTTGCCTATGAATCGCGTGAAATTCCATAACGCAAAATTCCTTTTGCGTTTCTTGAACCACATTTCGTGATGTTGAGTTCTTAAGAGAAAATGTATTTTATTTATTTTGAAATATCGCATCGAGACAAACAAAATCTTTATTACGCGCTCAATCCACGAGTTGTTCATTTGCTTATTTTCACCCATTTCTGGAAAACAAAGCGAGTTGAAAAAAAAATCAATAAACCCGTCTGGCCTTTGGCTGCTGAGCAGCAGCAGCAGTGTTACTGACTGGGAAATGTTTTGTTTGGGTGTCCTCGCGAACGCGTCACTTCCAGCCAGAAGCCGCTGTATATAGTCACTAGAGCAGCGACCATGTGGCAAGTCAAGGCGTCGCGACGCCACCCGGCCACGTGAGACGCTCGGTCCGCAATAGAAAAGTTGTTAGAACAAAAAAAAAAATGCCGCATGGTCAAAACAAAACAGATAATCCCAGCTGGTTAGGTTATATAAGCTAAACTGACTAGCATGCAATCGGGGGGCAGAATTCCGAGGTTCTTGTAATGTGTCTGAGTCTGAGTCTGGAAATAGGTACATTCGGTTGTTGCTCCTGCTGGTGGAGACCGCGTGCTTTGGACTGGACACAAAGTGATTAGAGACAGAACTCGGCGAGACGTGCTAAAACTGTGACAACTTTGAACTAAAATAGAATAGAAATGAGATCGTGATCGTGGGATTGTGGAGAATTATGCCAAGTCATTTTGGAGCATTTGCATACGGCACCGATTAGGCGTCAAGCACAAATGTCACATTTTAATTTGAGAAACCCCCTGCTACTAAATTTAAGTAGCAACAATTTTGTGTCTTTTCAGTTCATTTGAAAATGTTACAAAAATCATCGAGAAGAAAATATGTGTTATATTCAATATCGTCATTCCATTGATACACATTCACAAGCTTTGAATCATTTAAAAAACGGCTTTTATCGATTTTTGGCAAAATCGAGATTTCATCGTCCAAAACTTGATTTTTATTAAAATAGTGTTTAGTTTTGGCTGCCGATGCTAATATCCCTTTCCCATTCCAAAAACGTGTAATTTCATATCTGTTTATGTGTAATTTTTCTAATTCCACATAAAATCAAGTAAAATAACATCGAAAAAAAAATTTCCAACCTTATTTCTACTGTGTTGTCAAGAATATTCTTCTGTTAGTTAATTTAAGTAGAGAAATCCGAGTTTTCCTTTTTGTTGGGCGATAATAATGACTGAGAGGGTCCATTTTCTTGGGATTGACAGAGAGGCTGCACAGTTAATAAAAGTTGAATTTTGAAAGGTTGAAAACTTGGAGGTGTAATATAATCAATTTTTTATCAATATTTTTATGTCAATGTTTTCTCACGTAAAATTACACAGTTTTTGGCACAAAACTTTCATGATACTTATTTGATTAATTAAGTTTTAAAGAGAGGTGATATTCATTCATCAAATTTTCAACCAATTTTCCAATTCCACTGTTTCAAATTTAACGATCGATTGATTTGTTAGTTTTTTATTATTACTCAAATATTAGTTTAAGTGACTTTTTTAGCTAATATCAACTTTTTAGTTGAGTTAGATGAGAACTATTTCATCCAAATAGTGTTTAAAAAATATATTCACAAAGTAAAAAACTGTTTTATGGAAGGTTGAAAATTTATTTCTTAGAATATCTCTTTTTTGCAGTTTTACCTAAATAATGTGTAAAACGTTACTTGGTGCCTTCCTCTCATTTATAGTGATTCCAACCCCCCTAAAGTGTCCACATGTTTATGGATTTCTTCTTACGTTCACAGCACCTAAGGGAGCGTTCTTTTATTACGTAACGCAGTTGTGGGGGAGGGGGGGTCGGAGGCCGTGTTACGCTCCATACAAAATTTTTAAAATTTGTATGGAAATTTTGTTACGAGGGGGATGGAGGGGGTCTGAAAATCCGATTTTTTTGCGTTACGTAATAAAAGAACGCTCCCTAAGAGGTCCTAATTAAAATAAGTGATGAGTAAAAAAAACAGACTACCTACAGACTTTTTGTCAAGCTTATACAGACACGGCCTTTGAGGAAAATGGCATCCCTCTACAAGGCTTTTTCGTGGCGATCAGACGCGACCATTTGAGGTTATGTGAATTCAGACTATTTTTTAAACTGCTTGTAATTTAAGATAGGTAAGTCAGATCTTAAAAATTCTTACTCCACTTAAAAGGTCTTCTCAAATACTTTCTAAAAATATATAACATGTGAGGGTTTCATGAAAAAAACACCCTTTTTACCATAATTTTAATTTAATATGTAACAGTTTTTTTAACATAACTTTTTAAATACATGATAAAACTGCATGAATTTAAATAGCAACTTAGGGGACGTTAAGACGGATCGATTATAACCATTCCGGCCAATATCGGTTAAGGCCTGTGACGAGATATTCCAGTGACATTGATTTGGTACACATGGCTACATACAGCCAAACACACCGACATTTGCTCAGCTGGTGATTCTGAATCGATATGCACAAATGAAGGTAGGTCTAGGAGGTCTAATTAAAAAGTTCATTTTCCGAGTGATTTTATAGCCTTTCCTCAGTAAGGTGAGGAAGGCAAAATGCTGCACGGGTCCCCCACAGACCGTTATTATAAATAAAAAATTTCCACCCAAATCAATGATTGGACATGGTTTCTGGGACCATTCTGCACCTCTGGGCCGAGTTTCAAAATATTTGCCGGCAGAAATTTCGAATACGGTCAGTTTTAGTGTTTCGAGTAGAAATTAAGGGGAAATCACATGTAAAATGCGTAGGAAAAGATCAAAGTTTCAATGTTTTAACTCCTAAACATTACTGGTCATGGTTTTAAATTGTATTAACATGTAGCAGAATGATATAAAAACGATTTAAAGCACTGACTTAGCCGGATTAAGCCGAAGTTAAGTGACTTAAGTATATTATTTACAAGTTTACACCTTAATATTAAAAAAAACTCCTACATCAAGGAATTTAAAGGATAAGGATAACTAGATAGCACAAAAATAACTTAAAATGGGGTGACTTTGAGCCAAGGGGTGACATTGTACCAATAAATGCATTAAAATTGCTTTGATAAGCTTGAATTTTATGTTAATTTATTTATTTGTAGACGGATTAATTTGGTCTATTTATGTTCCCACAAAGCAATTTGATGATATTGCTACGCAAATCTGCTTATTCTGTTTGAATAAAGCCTGTTGATTTAAAATTTAATTAATTAAAATAAATTTAAAATATCCTGGAATCCTCCAAATTTGAAAATTATGCTCACATTTTTCAGTTCTGAATCAATTTCTTCTGAAATCAAATAAAACAATCAAAATATTAGGGAAACAAATTTTTTGACGTGGCAAGCTTGTGACATAGCAATTAGAATAAACTTGTTCTTTTTTGTTTTAAATCGTTTACAAATTTCAAACTTACGAATGAAATCCGGAGACAACTCCAGCTATCATTTAGCTCTTAGCAAAAGTTGAATGGCACAACTTCCCACAGGATTAATATTTCAAACCAACCAATTATTTTTCAACATTGCAGTTATCGTCATAAAATAAAAAATAAATAAATTAAAATAACTTTTCGTAATTGGATAAAATAATGTTGATACACTCATAGTTAGGATTCAATAAAACATATTATTGATCATCAAGAACGTTCACTAATAATGTATTCATCAAAACATATCCTACTTCTGGCCAATGTGAAAACACAATCAATCTTTTAACAAGCTTGGCATATCTTATGAAAACATGAAAATAGTACAGTTAAATATCAAATCAAATCAAATTGTTCGCTCTACAACATTACCAGCCAAACTGGGGTGAGAGGCAACCACGTTTAACACTCTAACACCGAACCCGATATAGTCAAGTATGTACATGTAATGTAAGTTTTCAATGTGACTTGTGTCCTAAAACTCTTGTCGGAGTCAAACGGTAAGGCTTATGAAACTAAAGCTTTATCTATTTTATCTATTTTTTTAGTGTTTCGTACTTATTGAACTTTTTATGGCAGAGGACAACATAATCTAAGAACAAAATATTTGCAACGATTATACTTTGCAATTCAAGCTTAGGTCAAGCTTGGTGTTAAGCTATCTGGCTATTATAAAATCGTATAATTTGGTACAATGTCACCCCTTGGCTCAAAGTCACCCCATTTTAAGTTATTTTTGTGCTATCTAGTTATCCTTATCCTTTAAATTCCTTGATGTAGGAGTTTTTTTTTAAATATTAAGGTATAAACTTGTAAATAATATACTTAAGTCACTTAACTTAGGCTTAATCCGGCAAAGTCAGTGCTGTAAATCGTTTTTATATCATTCTGCTACATGTTAATACAATTTAAAACCATGACCAGTAATGTTTAGGAGTTAAAACATTGAAACTTTGATCTTTTCCTACGCATTTTACATGTGATTTCCCCTTAATTTCTACTCGAAACACTAAAACTGACCGTATTCGAAATTTCTGCCGGCAAATATTTTGAAACTCGGCCCAGAGGTACAAAATGGTCCCAGGAACCATGTCCAATCATTGGTTTGGGTGGAAATTTTTTATTTATAATAACGGTCTGTGGGGGACCCGTGTGCTGAGAAACCTTAAAAAATTATTCAATCATATTTGCAATTTTTCCGTCAAAATGCGCTATTTTCTCCACATTTTCATTTTAGCTCGTCGCAGTTAAGAAATAATATGACGGCGGTTTGGCGGTGATGAAATATTTAGAAAATGCATTTGGTAATTTAATAGGCAACCACCTTCCTATTTGAAACAAAATGGGGTCGCAAAACACGAATTGGATGATAAAGTTAAGAAAAAGAAAGTCAAAAAAATGTTTATTTTTTCCTCGAGGAAGGTGGGGCAACCATATGAGCGTTTTGAAAATTTCGTCGTTTATGGACACCACCTGAACAATTTAAGAACAAATTTCTGAGGTTGGCGGGGCAATCACCCCATGTTGCCCCACCCTGCACGCTAGTGTTCTTGACTCAATTATCTGCAGTCCCATAAAAACCATTGGATAATTAAAGTTCGAATAATTGTGTCTGGACTGTGTTTATTTCTGTAAAATCTTAATGTGTACATATTTTTAATTCGTTAGATTAAGAATCGATTAAGCTAAGATCAGTTAATCATCTGTAAAAAAAAATACAAAAAGCTCCCAAAAAATCGGTAGTACTATAAACAACAATGAACTTCATCACCGAATTGCAGTAAAAAAGTGTGTAGTACAGTCCAGACTCGATTATCCGAAGCCTCGATTATCTGAAGTTTCGATTATCCGAATGTTTGTATGGACTTCGGATAATCGAATCACGAACCAAAAATATTTTATTTTGTTTTTTTTTTCTTTTTCTTGTTAAAATTTTGAGTTCTGCGACCCCATTTTAGTCAAACTTGAATAGTTGATTGCTTATTAAATAATAAAATGCATTTTTCCAATATTTCGTCACCGCCATATTGGCCACCATCTTGGATTAAAAATGTTAATCACTTTAGCGTAGTTTAGGGGTCATACTTAAGCTCGACAATCAAAAATAAGACAGCGAATTTTTTTTTTCTTGATTCGATTATCCGAAGTGAAATTTTTCCGAGGCCTTCGGATAATCGAGTCTGGACTATAATGCTAAAAAAAAATGATATTAGAAAGAAATTTGATTTTTATCAAACTCATATTTCAGATATTTTTAAATAAACGACTTCTGAATGGCGTGATCAACTAATTACATTAGAACTGAATACTTCAGAGAATCTTCTAAACCAAGTACAGTCATCCCACATATTCGGAACACCAACAAATTTGGAACACTTTTATGATAATTTGTCAATAGCATGCCAAAAGTAGCTTTTCTGTCGACTCTACTATTTTTAGAACCTTCATTTGGACATTATCTAGCTATTTCACTAGTAAAAGTAATACTTTTTGAACAAAAAACTTCATTCCAAGACTATTTTGTCCAGAGCAGCAAAACACTGCCTCCAAATGACCTGTTTCATAATTGTGGGATATTATTGTGCCTCCCACAACACCTGAATTCAACTGATATTTTCACAAAAAAAGTTATCAAACCATGTATAATACATCACTAAGCTTGAGTTTCATTGGTTTCAGTGTGTGAAGTCATTATTTGGTAATAAATATGTACTCCTGGAGCGATCCAAAGTTTGTTTACATTCGTAAGAAAAAAGTGTTCCGAATTTGTGGATTTCAAGGGTCAAAGTAATTCTTCAAAAACTTCATATAAAAGTTAAAATTTACAGATGTTCGATACAGCATTCGAAAGATCGCAAGAAAAGCTTTCAAATGAAGGTAAAAGCGAATAATTAAGTTCAATTATCGATTTGCTATGATTTTTTGAACATTGGCCGATCTGGAAACCGTTCCGAATATGTGGGATGACTGTAATTCATATTTCCACACAAGTAGTCTCCAAAAATCACAACCAACCAATCACTTCACCTTCAAAACGTGAAATTTGATAACATCGAGAAACGACGCACAATTATGCACGGGACTAACGGGACTTTTAAACACATCCATTCAGTCACGCAAACGCTCACACACATTTTTCTACAACTTGTTCTAACCATTATTATTTATCCCATTCCCTCGATCCTAAAACCTTGCGAGAGAGTCCAATCGACCAGCCATTCCCAATTCTGGGGGGAAGAATGAAGAAAGAAGCAACAAAAAAAGCGCGCAGAAATTCAAGATTACAACTTGGCGAATAAAAAATGAGGAAAGAGGGAGAGATGAGAACAAAAGAGGGCCCCAAAAACACACATTAGGTTGAGCGATCGTAAAGTTTGCCCCAAAGCTAAAGAATTTTCGCTGAAAGAAGGCGAATAAAAGTGAAAAAAAATACAAGCTGGAAGTGTAAGCGAACGAGAGCAGAGTGGCGAATGATGGGAAGGGAAAGAAAAGAATATGGGAAAACAGGTAAAGAGAGTTATAATTCCTCCGCCACCAACCTGACTGACTGGCCAACTTTGATGGGGGGAGGAGAGGGAGCCGCGAGCCGAGCTCTTCGTGACCTTGGCTGTTTAGGTACAATGACCGCTCGTGCTGCTGCTCCCCTTCTGCTCTCTTTTTTCTTATGATTGATTGCCTCTCTTTTTCTTGTGTTGAGAATTATCGCAAATTTTGAGCTTCTCGCGAAAAATCATCATCATCAAATTTGAATTTTGATTAAACTTGGACTGGTTTCGAATTCTTGAATGATTAAAATTATAAAATTACTCAAAATGCAATCATGCAAAGTTGCACTTTGATAGCTCTAAATCGAGAGCCGCCCGAACGCTTCCGAAAGCCGAATCTTTCCGAGCTTCCGCGAAGCTCGCGCGATCGGTCGCGCTCGGCTCTGATCGGCGGCTCTCGCGAAGGAATTTTCGCATCGTAGTCGGCGACGATTTCCGACCGGTTCGCGAAGTAGGCCGCGGCCACCTTCGGTCGCGAAACTGTAGCCATCTCGCTCGCCGAATTCCGACGCATGCTTCGATCGGCGGTGAGTGGGTGAGTTACCTGTGTCGCTCGCGCCATATGATTTGCATTCACGTGCGCCTTTGTATTGGTGTGTTTATGATTGTAGGAAAAAACATCTCTAGCGTTCTTGTTCAATTTTAGCTCTCAGAAGTGCTCGTGAGAAATTCCTTTCCACCCCGTCTTCTTGTCCAATTCGCTGAATTTGATTCATTGAACTTGCAAATTTCGAAGCAAAAATTTCCATTCAAAAACGATTGTTTACCCAAAAGCATGAAATATCATCTCGCGAACGCTTCCCCACGTTCTGAAACAATCGTGATGATAAATAAAGCCCTTTTACGAGAGAAGCGTGTGTGTGAGAGAGAGGGGCGCGACGAAAGGCACACTCTCTTCCTCACTTCCTTCCTGGCTTTACCCTCTCTCTCTCACTAACTTTCCTTCCCACTCCCCCTTTATTTCTTTTCCTGACTCCCCAAAAACCTGACTGAACGTGCTTATTTATGTTCTTGGACCAGAGCGCTTTTTACTCGTTTTCCGCCAATTTTCGTCCCAAGAAGAAGTGTGGGGAGTGAAAGAGAGAAAGAGAGCGAGGGGGAGGCAGCTTAGAGCTCACTTCTTTTCTTCTTCTTCTTCTTTTTAAAGCATGGCTTGCTGGGGTTTGTAAATGGGGGAGTTAGTGGGGAAGGAAAAAGGGGGTCATTTGGCGTTGATATTTTATCACCGCTGGAACGTGACGAAAGCGAGGCAAGCCACGAGGGTTAGATTTGAAGTTTGAGTGTTTGCAGTAGGCTGTGCGCGGGTGTGTGAGTGTGTTTTGGATAAGAGAGATTTGGGGCTGGGGTTGTGTGCAGTTTAGAAGGGCTACTGGGATTGAGTTTTAATTTGTCGGAAGCAATGATTGCTTAATTTTGATGTAAAATTTAAGTAAGATTTATACCAGCTTCATTTGGCGATTTTAGCTTACGTTTTTGAACCTTTTTTTTGTTGTTTGAGTATTCCAAAAATTACCTGCAAAGAAAAGAAAAAGAATAAACATTAATAATACTGTTTTACTTTTATTTATTTATCTTCCTTTTTATTTGATGAAAAAACGATTGATTTTTGAAAATATTTCGATTTTTCACTTTTTTTAAAAAGACATTCGCCATTCAGCATTTTTGAGATCTCTGTAAATAAAAAAAAATCCTTTCTTAGAAGATTCTACGACAAAACTTTACTTTTGTTGTTATAAATTGTTCTTTATTAGTTCTTTTTTTTTGTATTTTTATGTGTATTTATCTTTTTTAAACATTTTATTGATTAGTGATAGATAGTCATAACATCCAATTATTATGATTTATGTGTGCTGTTTTTTCTTTAATAATTGTTGTTTAGTTGACTTTGATAAAATACAAATCAACTTAATAATAATAAATTGAAAAATACTAGGCTGTCTAGTGCGGGTTGCTATTTTTTAAAGTTATCCAGAAACTTTTTCGATTTTGTTATTTTTTTTATTCACATTTTTTTTAACAACAAAATGTTTCAATGCATAATCTAGGACAAAACAAAAAATACTGCACCAGAAAAAACACTTTTTTAAATGGCATTCAACATTGGCAAAGTCACATAAAACCAAGTCTGGAGATTTTTTTTTTTTTGATAAGGTCCAATAAACCAAATTTTCAGTATTTGCTTTTTGGGTGTTTTTGAAACCGTCTTGAGTCAGGGGTATTAAAAAACACCCAAAAAGCAAAAAACTGAAAATTTGGTTTATTGGACCATTTAAAAAAATAATAAAAAATATTAAAAAAATAAAAAAAAATAAAAAAAAATCTAAAAGTGCATTCATCAACCCGAAGATTTTCTATAAATTTAAGAGTTTTCTTAAAATGATTTTTGAATGATAGAACTTAATTTATTAAGCTCTAATTTGAGTAGAAATCAGAATAGTTTCTACCTTTGGATTTTTTAGGCAGAGGTAAATTTATTTGAAAAAGTTCTAATGCGTAAATCTTGAACATTATTTTATGATGTTTTAACCTTTAGCAGCAAAAAATCTTCCCTAATTTTTTTTTGCAATTCCGTCGTGAAACTACTCATTTTTCCTGTCATTCTTGAACGACGAAATAGCCTACTTTTCTGTACCAAAAATAACAGAATCGAATAGCAACACTTTTCAAAATAAATGTTGAAAAGTTCTACTTTTCAGCACTGAAATGGGTGCTGAAAAGTTAAACTTTTCAGCACTTGTTTCGAAAAGTTACACTTTTCAACATTTTTTGATTTAAACGATTTATTGACAAAATACATGAAAATTCGACTTAAAATTTCACTCAATGGGTGTTTTTCGAAATTGCAAAAAATGTTGTATGGAACTCGTTGCAAAACTTGATTTTTTCAGCACTCGTCGTATTTATCCAACTCGGTGAACCTCGTCGGATAAATGTAAGACTCGTGCTGACAAAATACTCTTTTTGCAACTTGTTGCATAAACTACTATTTTAACAAATATGAAATAGAAGTTCAAACTTTATCTCGGTAAATTACGTTTCATATCAATATCCATTCATTAAAATGCCCAACGCATTGTTTACAACGTAACTCCCATCATAGTTTCGGTCTTCAGAAAAAAAGGTTGAAAACCGGTTCCACCAGCAATAACCAAGCTTACGTATCATATACCATGCGCCCTTGTCCTTGCTCCCTTTTTTTGTGTTCCAACTTTGGAAACAAACCAAAAAAAAAGGTCTCAATGAAAGCTCTCCAACCCTTGCCTGAATTGCATCACGATCCTGTCATCAGGTTCGAGCATCGAGAGATGAGAGGGTTCAATAAATTGCACAAAGAACCCAGACGAAAAACCGATACAATAAAAAAAAGTCAAGAGAGACCTCCAAATAATGACACACTGAAACGGTCGATCTTCCTTTTTGCATCATGATTGAATCTCTGCCTCAACACCGGCTCAGCACATCGGATACAGAATTGTATTGAACTCGATGCACTCGGCAACAACAAAAAACCAGCAAAAAAAAAGTGGTTTGTCCAGTTTAGCCTCAACCATATGACGGGCCTGAACCTCCAAGGTACGAGGTGTGGGTCGAGGACCAACCAAACCAAACTCTGGGCCTGAGGCAGTCAGGAACAACCAGTCAGCAAGCAAAAAAAACCTGATGCAGACAAAAATGCAATCCGATAAACTTGATTTATTTTTTGCTGAAGGTCCTCTCCGGACCTGCTCCCGGCAGCACCTCTCCCCCGCCGGAATCCCCAAAGTTCCGAGTGGTGGAGCTTTTCGAGCCGGGGGTTCTCTCTGTTGCATGCAGTCGCCGTCGTCGTCGTTATTTACGAGACTGCAGGCAGCCCGACGACGACCGTCACTGAGAGTTCTACTCTGTTCCCATTCTATACACAGCTTTTTACGGTTTTTGTGCTGGTAGTGGCAGTGGCGGAGTTGCGGATTTTTAAAGCTTTTTTAGACTTTTGAAACTTTTAAATCGTCGCCGTCGTGCTAACTTGTCGTACGTGCATTTTGGGCCAAATTGAGTAAAAAACGCCATTTTGTGCAGCTCACAATGCCTCACCTTTTGACCTTCAAATTCGATTTCAATTCTGAGATATTCAACGAAATCCGAAAAAACTGCATTTTTGTCACTCTTTGAATATTGATGTAAGTGCGACAATTGGCCAAAGGGATTTCAGGTCAGAACGCGTTTGACGCACGTACAAGTTAGACTACATTTGTAATTATAACTCGGGACTCCAGCAACCAACTTCAACCAAACTTCAGGACAGTGTACATAATGGTCACCCAACAAACCGTGTTTGTTATTGTTTACATTGCGTGCTTTCGTTTTTGTTTATTCAAGGTCAAACATTAAAACGCGTTTTTTTTCGGAACGTCGAAATGGCGGGTGCGACAAGATAGCACAACGACGTCGAAATCTGGAGCAAACATATCCTTAAATCTAAAGTTCCAGTACATTGAATTTCCTTAAGGGAGTCTGTAATTTGTTTTCTTATATGAAATTTATTCACACTTAGTCTTTAACCGATTTCTGTGTTTTTAAATATGATTTGTGCTCATGAAAATGTTTGTAAACTGTAAAAAAAAGGTGCAGGTGGTTATGTTCTACATGACCATTACGACAAAGAACTTTGTACAAAACTCTAAAAAATCATTCTAGTTTTATTTATAATTTTTAATTCTTTGCCAATTTATTTAATCCTGAATAAATCATTCTAATTAAAAAATTTAAATCATTGGCACCTCTGTGGGTATAAATTGCCAAAACACGAAAATATTGCCAACACAAGTATGGTTCGGAAAATGTCCATCCCATATGCAAAAACAGCAAGCCTGGAAAAACGCATTTGAAGTTTGTCCCATATATTAGGCTACGTGTCAATTTTTTCAATTCGGTTTTATTGGTGAATAATCAAGATACAATGAGTTATTTTGAAGTGCATAACCGAGTTTAGGAGTTCCTTTCAGCTGTGTGTTGCATCATAATCCATTTTGGAACAATTGTTTCTTTAACTAAGTCACTAGCAAGAGTAAGAAAAATTAAAAAAAAAAAAACTTACAGAAATAGGCTACGTGTTAAGTTTTCGCGAAAAAACTGGATTTCCTCCTGATTTCTAGAACAATGCACTGGATGTTATAGGCTCTTTTGAAAGAGTACACTTTTTTAAACAAAAAAAAAAAAAAAAACAAATCAAACCCGTTTACATTAACGACCCCCGGGTCTTTTGTGGTCTCTATTGTTTCTGCTAGAACTTAGGAGTCCGAAGGCTTGAATGGGGAGAGCACCCAAACCTCTTTCTACTCCAAGGAACCTTCCACCCCAGTGTTTGAACTGACGACCTTTGGATTGCGAGTCCAACCGCCGCCAGCGATTCCATCGGAGTAGGCTTGGTTTGGCGTGTTGTTTGTACTTATGGCATGGAGACGACTCCTACACCTGGAATGACTTAACTGCCTAACAACCAAGGCCGGGACCAACATTTTACTTCCTCATCCGATGGAAGGTTGGAGCAGATGGGAATCGAACCCAGCATCATCCGCTTACTAAGCGGACAGCGTAACCATTCGGCCACGCACTGCTCCAAACTGCATCAATAACTCGAAATTGGTCAAAATGCATTGGAACGATAAATGTGACAAAAAACTAAAAATAAGAATTAAATTAAAACTATTTGAATTCAAGAAATCTAATTATTAGACCGAAATTAATTTTTTTTTTCGAAAAAAAAAATCTTTTTAAAATATTTTAGGAGAGATAATTTGTAATGCGAGCACTTTTTTCACATTTTTTCTTTCTTTTAAAAGTTTTTAAACAAATTTTACAGAATTAAGGGTATGATAACACAGACCAACAAAATTCTTTAAGTGCCCAATTTGATTGAATATTGATAAATAAAAGATGTGAAATGTATTTAAAATAGTTTACAATAAATTGCCCATGTTGTTTCAATTACAAATTTTAATTTTCAGTAATAATTTTTTACCCTTTATTTTTGGAGGAATTTTTAAAAAAAGAATGGGGAGGGGTGGCACAGGCTTGAAATAAAATTTGCGTAAACCTTAAAAACTTTTGGTTAAACCTTTTGCATGACATTTACAAAAGTAGCTTGTCGTCACGATAAGAATTTTATTATTATTATTTTTAAATGTTTCAAAGAGTATTGTACAATTTTAGTCTTTCGGCAAACTGAAAACAAAGTACAGAAATAAAAAAAATCAAATCAAATCATTCACTCTAGGCAATTGCAATTGCACCTCTTTTTACAACTAAGCTTCCATCTACCTCGGGATTTGAACTGGCGACCTTTGGATTGTGAGTCCAACTGCCTATCAGCGACTCTACCGAGACAAATCAATAAAACTTAAATTAGGTAAACTTTTGGGAATAAAAGCATTCAAAATTAAAGACCCAGGGTTAAACTTGGACTTCCATCATTGCCATGATTATTCGCTCAACGATATAAATGTTGTGCTCCTATCAATATTTTGACAAAATTCCTTCTACAAGTTGTTTAGAATACTGCCCTTCCTTGCGAAGTTATGGAAATCGACGTCAATGACTGTATCACAAAATTATATAAATGTTGAAGCACAATCGATTTAGATCAAAAATTCCTTCAGCGGCTTCAAGTAGGCAACAACCGGCACAAGCTGATTAATTTTGGAGCAGAAATTCGTTAAATTGAATTCAACACAGAGCATTTTAGGGTGAAAATCAATTATCTTCGAAAATGATCAACGGCTTCACCTGAAGAAGGCTTTAAGACAAAACAACAAAAACAACGATATTACACGATTACACTGGGTTCATTTTCCAAAAAAGTTCATTTATCAAAAAAAATAAAATTTACCGGCACCCAGACTCGAACCTAAGATCTTCGGCTTTATGAACCGTGCCTTTGCCGTATGGACCGACTACTTAATCGACTTCATTTTGCTGATCGAGATAGGACGCCGTCTATTTTTAGACAATGACTCAGCACTTTTCCACTCTTGCATTTAAAAAAAACCAGATGGCAGCACGATGTAACGCCACGTCCCTATGGTTCGATGACTAAGTGACGGTCATTTGTCCATACAAGCCACTCAATAGGATGAACTGTTTCAATGAACGAATGAACACGCGAGAGGTCTTTACTCTCGCAAAATAGTACTTTCCTCACGTTTCTTTTCGGGGGGACTATCCCCTCGGTCTTTAACTTTGGGTGTAGATAAAACTTTTTAATATCTATCCAAAAATATTACAGATTCCGGAGATTATTTCCATAAAATAAGTGGCATCTGGCTTTGAAAAGTAAGGTAAATTTTACTTCTGGACTCATTACTTCATTTTAGCTTTATTTGAGGCGATTAAATATCAAATACAGCTTTCAGTTTAGAAAAAAAAAACAAGAATAGCCAAAACTCATGGATTTGAATCATCTGAAACTTGAATTTTGGAAACTCCAACCTTTGTCATTTTACAAGTTAATCGAGAATGTTGTTGTAAATTATGGTGTGAACACATTGATTGAAGAATTTGTAAAGTTGTTAGGGTTAAATTTGAAATAAGAGACATGAAATGTTAAAAAGATCAACATTCTAAATTTTCACAACTTGCTGACGACGCCTCTGATAACTTCTCTGCTACGCTGCACATAAGCAGCAAAATGCTATGTACTAGCAGCTTGTAGTATGTGGCAGTTGTGGCATGTGCAACAGCAGCGATGCCAGGGCCAAACTTTATTAGCCGGATGTTGCCATACCAGCCAGCCAACAAACCTCACACCACCAATCTGGTGGTCTCACTGGTTGGAGCGAGCTTTGGGACAACCCCCTATAAGCAGACAGAGCGGGTAAGGGGTCCCACTTAACCCCACTTCTCCGGCTCAAAGCTCACTTCTTTTCTCTATGTGCAGTGCATAGTTCCAACAACTCTATGATGAGGGTTAAATGAATAAAATATGTAATGGACTTGGACCTTCCCAAGTAAACATGGTCAGCTCGGAGTCGCGATGCGTCCACCTCCCGATTGGACCTGCTGTGGGGGGCAAAATGGGGAAGGGGTACATCCCGACACGACTGACAAGTTGAAGATCATCGCGCATGCGTGTTTTACAGTTGCACTCTATGTTGTGTGTTATGTTTCACTTGTGTGTGGTTCACAATGTGTGGTAAACAATCACGAGACGGGAGGGGAGGGGCGGGGGAGGATGTTGAACAGTGGGAAGCTTTTCACTTTCCGTTTGCGGCCAGTCGATGTAAGCGAGATGGGGGTCCGATGTAACGTGCAATTGCCGACTATGTAAAACGTGCTCGGGAGTTGTTGCTGTAGCCGAGATGTGGTACAAAACGTGTTGCTCTAGCGATGCATGAGGAAGGAGGCTTTAAGAATCGCTAGAAACGATTTTTTGAGATGCAGGAAAATATTTTTTCGTGTTTCCGTGACTAATATCAGAATATGCTAACAATTTATGTGCATTAATCACGAATCAAATTCACGGCTTCACGCAAAGCCACTAATCAGTGAATTTCTTTGTCTTCTTGTTCCAAAAATCCTTCACAGCACCGTAAGATCCGATCATTGACCGCCCACTGCAACAACTCAACCTTAAAACTCTGCCAAAACCGGACTCCGGAGAGCGGCGGGGATTTGGAGCAACGTCAACGGTAACCGGTTTGTGTCTCGACTTCTCACACCGACACACACTCTTGAGGTGAAGATCTCGTCTCCACGTGTGTGAGTTGGTGAGCACGCTTCATTGATCATCATCAGGTCGAGTCCGGGACCCTTGAAGTGTGCCGCCGCCACCTCGCGGAGGAACAATTATCCGGTGACGAATCGCGCTAATTTGAGGATCTTCCGAGCGAGGTGTTGTAGGTTAGGGACGTGGAGATACACGTGCACGTGGAAGAGGTCGTTACGGTGGAGGGCGTTGGGTGACCCTATGGGTTGTCTTGAACGGAGATCTTTGAATGTTTCGAATATTCGATTCTCTCGAAACATTCAAGTCTCAATCAATCGTATATATGCGGCCGGCTACGAAATTATTATTTTGTTGATATTTAACATACTTTTAAAACAAACATTCCAAATCTTTTGAATCTCATGAGTTTCTGGAATCTATTGAGTCTCGTGTATATATCATATCTCTGGAACCTGTTGAATCTCTCAAATTTAACAAATATTTTAAGTCTTTTAAATCCAGTCATGAATCTCTCGAGTCTCTCGAGTCTTCTGAAATTCGTGGATCTTTCGAGTTGTTTATCAAGTCTCATACATCTTGGAAATCACTCAAATCTCTACAATCTTTTGAATCTCTTGAATATCCTCAATTTCGAAACCAGTTTAAATGTTCACAAATTTCCACCAGTGCGTGCAAAGTCGGTAAAGTTTGATCAAGATCTCCCAAGCCTAGACTCCCGCGCCGCCGCTATGAATGGAAAGTTTCTCCCCCCAGTTTGAACAAAACAGAGCATCGAAAGAGAAGAACCGGGCGGGCAGGTTGTTGGGAGAACGCCGAAGCAGGAAGTGACCAATTAATGTTGTAGAACGTTTTTATAATGTGTAATTTGGCTTCTAACTCCCCTTCCCGGGGTCTAATAGAGGCAGAGGCAGCAAAGCTAATGGCTTCTCTCCCATGCGTGCGTTAATGTGTGTAGAGTTCGTAGACTTGAATGGAGTGTGTGGGTTTGGGAAATTGTAGAGAACTTTTACTTTCCGGCTTGTACAGACTTGCTGCCAGAACGGAAGAAGTGAGCTTGGGAAATGGAGGTGTGTCTGCGAAATTGCTGAATTAACTGGCAGGTCATGATGAATAATTGAGTTTTTAAGGGGAATTTCCTGCCCTTACTAGCGTAGAATAACTCTACAAATTTTCATCTGCAATAGAAATGAAGTCCGACAAAGAATTCTACCGACAGAGTCGCTAATTCGATATCCACTGCGTAATCAGAAACAAGAAGATTAGCATAGAGGTATAAATAATGAAGTAGCTCACGTGACTTGGTTATCAGCTGAAGCGAGCGACTAGCTAATCTAGTTAGCATAGAGGCTTTCTTCCTGGACTGTTGTATGGCAGTGACTCATCAGAAACAAGAGTGATTTAATCCTAAATATTACCCTCTTTCAGCCTCAATCAGGCCGGCTACGAAATTATGGGAAATATTTATCAGTATTTGACTTCTTGTTGCAGCGAATGTCGTTGATATATCATAGAGTTTAAAAGAGATAGAACCAAGAGATAAAGGGGACCAGTCAACAATCTGCAGTCCGGCTACGGAATTATGGATTTTGTTTAAAATAATTGGGCAAAATCAGAAACGTGAGTGCATGTGAGTTTGTAAGCAAGGGAAAGAGAGAGAAAGACCAATCAGCTGGCCGGCTACGGAATCAAAAGAAACTGTTTGTCTCTCAGAAAATGGTTCAAATTTGGTTGTAATAGGAAAGACAAATCTTTTTCTAACAAATTTAACCCATTTCTACATTACCCTGAACTTCAAACTTGTCCCTACCGAACATAACCTCAAAAAAGGGCCCACCGACGACCACAGAACCGATAAGGTTCTCTGACTTCTGGCCAACCGCACCGCGGTTCTGCTCATCTCAGCGTGACTTTTGTTTTGTGGTTGTTTTACGGTGAAGCCGACTTTGGATTCGAGTTTCGCGGTTTTAGGGCGAAAAGTGCCCTATTTGATGGGTAGGGTTGTGCGACAAATTGTTGCCTGTGAGTTTTGTTTCGTTCTAATATCGAAAAATGTGTGTTTATTGAAGTAATCATTGTTTGCATTAGCGTAGGATTACGATTCTTGAGTTTTTAATCATAATATTAATACATAAAAAAACATTTTGTTGATTAGGTTGATTAGATCTTAAAAGCAAAATTGAAATTCACAGTTTTCAAAGTTTGATTTTTTTTTAATTTGACGTTGCATCTCCTATGTTTCAATGTAATTCATCACTCACTTTCGTCAACACAATTAATCATGTCCCCAAAAATCAACCGGACAACAATAGAGTCATTCACCAAACAATAAGAGAAAGAAAAAATAACCACGAGATTCTCCAGATATCCAAGTAGGCCTACGTGCTGTATGATTTCTCACGGACTACGTCGCCGCAAACGTCAACCGCAGCCTGGACAGAACAGGACAAAGAGTGGAAGGGGGGATGACATAATGTTCCGTATCTTTTCCTTGTTATCATCGGCGGTTCCCCCCTCGGTTCCGAATGAAGAAATATATTTATGTATGTGTGCGTGCACGCACACACGCGGAATGCGAAAGCCATAAATAATAAAATAGTACGACGATGGAAAGGGACAAAAAGGGAAGAAAGGAAGGAAAAAAAAAGTTCATAAAAACGCACTCACAAACACCCTCTCGTAAATGGGTAGTACAAATACGCGCACACACAAACACGTCGTCGTCGCCGTCGTGACAGAACCGGGTGGGAATGTGTTAATGAAAATAGTACCATTATCGTAAAAACGGGCTATTTTTGTCGCCGTAGTGATAAGATATTCTTCTTGGCGCGCTCTCTCTTTTTTTCCCCCCGGATATTTTCTGTGACGACGGGGGGAGAGTTTCCATATGGAATCATTGATTGAATGGGGCGAAAATGTTTGCGCTAGTAGTGGTGGTTGTAACCACCGTTTGGCCTACTACGACCAGCCGGAGAATAACTCTGTAACCCTAGCAATAGTAGGTGCATTAAAGCGAATTACTACTCTGTCGGATACGACTATACGAACCTTGGGAGCACTATAAATGTTCATTACTTATGTATGAGAACGCGCGACTTGGTGCGTTAGCGATGCATAAGGAAGGGATAGCAGGAAAACTATCTTTTATGCAGTATTTGAACCAGAATACAAATAAACGCAAAAAATACCTTGAGTAAAGAACAGACTTTGAATCTATGAATCTTACAATTTTTTTCAAACTTTGGATATTCTTGTACATCTATTGGAATCTTGTTAAATCATGGTATCAATACTCTGAATCTTTTTAATGTCATTCATTCACATCCTAGAATCTTTTGGCATATCAATCATTGAATCGCTTTGAATCCCTAAATCTATTCCAATCTGTGTATCTGATTACAACATATATAGAAAGCCATTTGAATCTGTTCATTTCTGGATTTTTTTCTAGTTTTTGCTTTTTGGGTGTTTTTGAAAGTCAGGGGTATTAAAAAAAACCTAAAAAGCAAAAACTGAAAATTATTTTATTCTGAATTCTGAAATCTTTTGAATACTGGAATCGCCATGAAACTCTCTTTCGAATGGAACCTTCTGAATTTTGGAAGCTCTTTAAATGTTTGCATCACTTTGAATCTTTTCTTGAACTTTCGAATCTCTTTGAATCCCTTGAATATCTAAAACTTTTCAAATCCTTGATTCTCCCAGAATATTGGAACCGAATGTCCTGTTCTGTTTTTTTATCTCTGAAATATCAAAAATTCGTTGAGTTTATGCTCTCTGAATCATTTTGAATATTTGAATATCATCATTTTCCATAACGAATTTCAAGAACATTGCATTTTAAAATTTTTGAATCTTTTTGAACACTGGAACATATTTGAAGCCATCAATAGTAAAAGAAGCCTATGATTTTTTTTTTAATTTATTACCTCTTTGAATCGCGAAATCTGGACACTTATTTTTTTAACTTGAGATATCTAGAACATTGAAATCCGTTTGAAACTATGAATTTTTTGAGTATTGAAATTCATGTGAATCTTACACTATCTGAATCTTTTGACATCTCGATCAAATACTGGAGTTCTTGTGAATTTGTTATTTTCTTAAATCTTTGAAGCTCTCTGAATCTCTTTATTTTCTAAACATTGGAAATTATCAAAATCTTTATTTTTTTCTGATTTGTTGAATATAATTTTTTCTGTAAAATTTAATCTGCTTGAAATTTCTTTGAATTTTTAATTTCTAGAATAAAGAAATCTCAATAAAATTTTTTTTAATCTTTTAATCTTTCAAAATCATTCTCTAAATCTTTTTTTTAAATATCTCTGAATTTTGAATCTTTTGTATACTAAGTCTCTTCAAATGTGTTGACTTCTAAAGTCATTTTGAAAGTTTGAATCTCTTTGAATCTCTTGGCCTTATAAATTTTTTCCTAGCCCTAAAAGCCCTGGTTAATCTCTTGAAAATCGAAACTATAGTCTACGAATCTTTCTAAAATATCACATTATGTCGTCAAACTGGACTCTCTTGGCAAATTTCAATCTGTTTTGCACTTGAATCTTTCTGAATCTTTGAATATCTCTAAATATTGCAATATCTCTGAATTTCTGAATATTCCTGTCATGAATATTTGATTTTTTTTTAAGTTTTTCAATAGCTCTGATTATTTAAATCACGTAATTTCCTCTTTATTGCTTAAAAATTAGGATTTATTTCATTTGAATCGATAACTCTTTAATGTTCAATTATGATCTGGCTGAATTGCTTAATTATAGAATATTTTTGAATATTGTATTTTTTTTGACTGTAATCATTTTCAATTCAAAAATGCACAGCAATAATGTATGTTTTTGTCTCCTTGCTAAACTTACGGAGTAAGTAATACGGACTCAATCCTGCAACAACCAAATTGTAAAAGAAGTGAAACTTTGTTGTAAATTATATTGCAGGCAGTACTTCAGGGAATGAATTTTCTTTATAAAATTAATGGATGAAAAACAACAACTGTAAAATGTTTCAGTTCAATTATAATCAATAATGGTGCCTTCCTTGTCGAACTGTAGATCTTTGAAGAAAAAAATCTCTTCTGTTGGAATGAATTAATAAAAAAAGGAAAATTATCCAATTGTTTAATCTTTTTTGGTCGCATTATTCAATCCTTTCAATTTCGATCAGTAGCGGCGCCTGCCTTGCCTGAATGCAGGTTTAAGGAGAAAATTTTATTTAGGGAAATCTTTACTCAAATGTGGTAAATTGAGTACAAATACGTCAAAGCCACACTGACAGAACTGTAGAATTTCAATTCCTCAAACGTAATTGTTAAATTCCGATCAATAATGATGACCTTCTTATCAGGTTGTTGATCTGCAATAGAACAAGTCCTGTTATGTGGGAATTCCCCACAAATAAAAATGGCGCCTACCAGTTTGTTGACCTATGAAGATTTCAGTTCCATGCCAATGAAAAAGGAAAAAAACTAAAATAAAACAATAACGGCGCCTACCTTGTCAGACTGTAGCTATTCTAGTAGCAAATCGCTCTTCCTTTTTTAATATCCTCTCAAATCAATCAAAAGAACCCAAAACCTTCTCAAAAACAAACAAACCACACACGCACGGTAGTTTCCACGTGAGGACAAACACTGCCGCCAGTGGTGGCCACTTTCCGTCTCCGAAAACCCACACGGAACCGTCCCGTATCTAACGAAGCGCATCGTCGTCGTCGCCGTCGCCAAGTGCATCGAACCCTCACGTCATCTTGATGGCCATCATCGTCACGTACTACCAGAATGAGCAGATTTTACGACTGAGAACCTTAAGCTTGAGCGGTGCGAGTGTATGTAACGCTAATCCCAGCACGACTACAGTCGAATTCGAGTGACGAAAGTGGATGCAACCTAGGGATGATGGGGCTAAATTTGACCTAATTAAAGATTGTTTCGTTTTGACAGTTCGCGTCTAACCCCCGCTCGAGACAAACAGACTTGGTTTATTTTTTTTTATTAAATCGAATCTAAAACAACTCAGATTGATCACCAAACGAAGCTCCCGACGGTGGTCATCAATCCGAACGTGTTTATTTCCATCCCCAACCGAGAGCGTTATACGTTTGTGTGTTTACAACACAACAAAAGTAAATAAACAAACAAAACCGAGCGCGCGAGATAAAACATCTTACTCTCTCTCTGAAATCGTCGTTTGGACGATCCGTTTTGACACAAACGCACGTTCCAAACCTGCTCAAAGTATTGGTAATGAGCTAAAATGTGTGTGTAGGTTTAAACTTAATGCACTTGGTGCGCGGTTGGTTAGTAGGTCTCGCTGCATACATTAGGGGCGCAGACCAAAGCAAAGAGTGAGAGAAGGATAGAGATGGACAGGACGGAAATTCAACAATAAAAAAAATGCAGGCAATCAACAGAGACTGAAGAAGGAGCGGTGAATGTTCGAGAAGAAGGAGAAGTCGTGTAAATATACACACAGCTTGTTTTATTTTCAATGGACTTTACGATGGGCTACGCCGAGAAATAGGGTGATTGTGGTCTTGGAAAGAGCGATGGAAGTATCTCTATGAAAATTCTACGTTTTAGATTGTTGAGACAGTACAAAATACGTCTTTTTCTACAAAAACGATAAAAACGATCAAATTTGATTGAAAAACGATAAAAACGATATTTTTTCTGCAAAAACATATGGCAACGTTCTCGATGTTAAAGACAGGCATAAACTCGGAGAAACAACAATAGCGGCATCAATAAACGCTTCCAGGAAGATTTATCAACTCATTGTGTGTTTGCGGTTTCGCAAGTGTAGTAACGTAATTACTCTCTTTGATAACTCCGATAATTGTGGGCTGTACACAGTTGGTAGTACGTCAACTCTCGCGTAGGGTGATTCCTTGACGTCAGAAAAGATACAACGTGATCGTCACAAACCAAGTGATTCATTCACCTATGCTGTGGGGATCAGTTTGAGTCACACTGCGGCGTTAACATCCGCTGGACAAGGGTCAGCGGAGAGCTTTGTTTGTTGTCGGAAAAGTAGTCACATGACTCAAACGGTAGAAATTTCGAACTCATTGCATTGATGAAAACAAGTATGGCTTTTGTTGGTTCAAGCTGCTAACAAAGAAAAATAAGCTCTTAATTGGCAGGTGGAGCCCTTAATGTGGGGAAACCTTCCCATAATGCCTAGTGCATTTCTGGCCCGGATGCACTTTAGTCGATTTAAATTAAATTTAAAAGTTAAAGGTAACTTAGCAAAGTAATTATGACTTCAAAAAAAAAATGTGAAAAAATGTATTTTTAAAAAATTGTTTCAATTCTGACCTTAAAATATTATACTCAAAAAAAAACGAGAAAAGAGATATTACACAGAAAAAAATCAATTCTCGTAATCGTGAATTAAGTCCACGAATGTGAGAACCGTGAAGGAATTTATTCAAGAGCATGGTGCATTTGCACTATAAACGTGAATACATTCCTTCGCATTCGTGAATTTAATTCACGATTCCGAGATTTGATTTTTTTTCCGTGTAGATCACTTTATTAATTTTGTTGCCGTGAGTTTCGCTAGATTGTAACAAGTAGCTTAACGATAACATTTTCGAGGTTTGATAACGATAATATTATCGTTATCGCTAAGGCAATACTAAAAATATTAAACAGAATTCAACTTTTTGACAGTTTTTCCAAATAAAACACTTGCGAAGGTTATATTTTCACCTTAATTTGGAAGGTTTTTTCTCTTTTATAATGTTGACGTTTAAAAAAAAAAAAAAAACAAAATACCAATCATAACTTTTTGAATATTCAGATTTCTATTATTCAATTTGCGCTACTGATTCGGTTCATAGTCGGTTTATAGTCCTGTGGATTTTTTTAAATACCTGGTTCGATTAAGTATCGAGAAGCATTTTTTTTGTGTACGCGTGTTTGTAGTTAGTACCTGGAATAGAAAGAAAAAAATAAAATAAATGTTAGTAACGATTCATTTAGCATATATTTTTTTTTTAAATTGCTATTTTTCTTCATGAAGTGCAAACAAACATTTTTTTTAAAACAATAAATTTATTTTAACTTAGAGTTCTAAAGGTTCAATATTTTGTAAAAAATGCGTAACTTATAAAATAAATAGTTTTTTTACAATTGACATTGCAAACCCTTAAACACTTTGTAAAAGAAAAGGTTTTAGTTTGGAAGGGTTTTTGTTTTCGAAAACTAAGAAATTTAGCAAAATTTCGAGAAAGAAATTACTGGGAACTCAAAACTCAACTTCATTTTTATCAAATTGTGCAATATTCTGACGTTATCCCTTGACAAGAGGAAGATTTGGAGTATCAATTTCATGAAACCTTCGGCATCAGCCTTAAAAATGTTATACACTCAAACCCCGATGGTTTGACACCAACTGTTGTCAAACGAACGGGGTCACTTTTTAGTTTGACACCCTTTTTACACGGAGCTCACACACACTACCAAACGTTTGTTTTGATAGTGTGCGTGAGCGTTCGTCACTTTTTAGTTTGACTTTGACCAACCAACTAAAAAAGTGTCAAACGAAAAAGTGTATAATTTCAAATAAATCCTTAGTAATTTCGGCAGTGTTGCCAGACTTTCGATATTTTTTGCACATTGAATGATCATTAAAGTTGCTTTCTTAAATTGAATCATTCGGATTTTTTTAGTGAGACAAATTGACATTAATTGATATTAAAAAACTGGCAAAGCTGTCTTGATTAATGTGCACACTTTAGGAAAATATATAATAATAGAAAACTTTTTAAGGCTCAATGAAGTAAATTGCTGTTAAATTATCTCCGTAATTAATCTGTTTTTGTGTTGTTAGATAAATGTATGAAGGTTCTTCCAGATAAATCACAACATATCTGGCAACACTTTCCTGAAACTTGACCTGACTTAAGTGAAATGTAACCAATTTTTTTCAATTCAATTTAAATTTTTGTACAGTTGGATAAAATGCCTTTCAAAACGGATTGAAAACTATTACCGATGAGAAATAAAATTTGATTATCTGGCAACCCTGTTTTGTGGTATTGATATTTATACAGATTTAATTATATTGTTGAGGTCAGATGCAATTAATTTTGAATAAAATAACATCGGAATGAACCTGCATGTTCGCAGATGGCTGTTAGAAAAATTATGGTTCACTAGGAACACTGGGAACTTTGGGATAAAGTTTAATTTTTGAACCCGTGTAAATAATTCAAGGTATACGAAACATAACAGAGAAATTCGTAATTTGAAAGATTTCCTGTTAAAAAAGCTCAACATTAAGCACTCCCTTCACGTCCCACCTCTTAAGGTCCCACACTGCAAGGAAGTGATGTCAGCGCGCCACAGGAAGAAAGAAGAAATAACCAAGTCAATCAACGACGACTACGAGCGACGTTTGAACGGCGTAAAATGCCACCTTTTATGTCACACACATTGCGCAAAAGAAAAAGAAGAGGTGAAGTGTAGTGCACCTTCTATATTACGATGTACAGTGCATTCACATTGGCTGTCTTTGTGCTGCGCTGCGCTGACAGCACTGCCGGCGCCTGTCAAACAATGCATCACCAGCGCCATCACAAACATTGAGCGGAGCGTGGCGGAAACTTGATAATGACGTGTGGATTAACCCTCGGGTGTCCTTGAATGATTAAAACAATGAAAATTTAAATGTTGATTTTTAACAAACTTGTTATGATTTCATGTCTAGAAAATTATTTTTTTGGGTATTTTTTTTTTCTACAAATCGAATCTTCTCATTTTGCTGAAAGCTTCTACGAACAAAAAAGAAGAACAAAGCAAGTTTGCCATAGGGGGAAGTGCAAAACTGCAAGACAACGCAAAACAAAAAAAGAACGAACGTAATCTTCTTGTATAGGCCAATGCACTTGTGTGATCCTTAAGCTTGTGGAACCAACCAGGAAGGTTAAGGGGAAGTGCAAAGTGTGTGCTTTGTGTGAGTTCTTCAAGCGTTTTTTTGTGTTTCTGCATGAAAAGATTATTAGCTTGAGAATTCAGCAACAGAAAAAAAGATAATTAGATCCTTGATTAGGGTGCACAACGGAAGGATTTAAAATTTAACTAAATCATCAAAAAGTCATTTCGGAATGACGTTCGCCATTAAGATGATATCCTGTGCATGCATCGAAAAAAGCACACCTCATCCAATTAACCTTCAATCTCGCGAGGTTCACCTCATTTCTGGAAAAGAGGTGTTTAAAGTATAGCCAAGAGACCACCCTCTAAGATCGTGGAGCGCTTTGTCAGGGTGGTGCATCTTCCGCCATTTATTGCACACTAGCCCGAAGGCGGCGCAAACGACATCAGAGGGTGCAGTTAAAAAGATTTATTACCCGGCCACTAGATGCCGCCGCTGCCGTCAAGCTATTTAACCGTGCCGTGGCTCTGAACCCATTCACGAGAGGGCACCACCGTTATGGGAGGAAGTTACTTGAGTGTAGTGTTTTATGGGATAGAAATAGGACGATTCTTGGAAATTGTCAAGCCACAATTTGAATTAGAGAGTAGCAACAATTTTGCAAAAGTTAAATCTTTCATTTGTATAAAAAGCGGTATACTTTTTAAAAATGTCAAGCTATGTTTTTGCCTTTTTGCAGTTAAGTAATTATTTCATTTTTGCATTTTAGTATTTTATTATTCTAGTATTTTAGTATTTCAGTATTTTAGATTTTTAGTATTTTTGTATTTTAGTATTTTAGTCACTAGCGTGCAAAGGTTGGGGCAACATGGGGCAGTTGGCCCATCATCCTCAGAAATTTGTTCTAAAATTGGTCAGGGGGTGTCCATAAACGACGAAATTTTCAAAACGCTAATATTTTTGCACCACCTTCCTTGAGGATCTGGGCACACTTGTGATTTTAGTATTTTAGTATTTTACTATTCTAGTATTTGAGTATTTTAGTATTTGAGTATTTAAGTATTTGAGTATTTGAGTATTTTAGTATTTTAGTGTTTTAGTATTTTAGTATTTTAGTATTTTAGTATTTTAGTATTTTAGTATTTTAGTATTTTAGTATTTTAGTTTTTTAGTATTTTAATATTTTAGTATTTTAGTATTTCAGTTTTTTAGTATTTTTGGTGGTATAATTTGGTCGATATTCCTGTTTATAAAATTTTTGACTTATCTGAAAAATAATCGATCCTGCTTACTGCTGCTTTGTACACTCAGAATCAGTAGAATAAAATGTTTGTTTATTTTAATTTTTTAACCGAACTAGAAAATTAGAAAAATCCTTCATTTTTCAGCCAAAGTCAACAGTTTTAGAAACTGGAATAACTGTGTTTTTTAGAATTATTTTTTAGAGCTAAAATTTGATTAGAACTTGTAATTTTTTCGTGAGTTTGCCGCTGATTTTCTTTTGAGCAGGTTTAACTTTAATTATAAGTAAACATACAGTTTATGCTACTTACTCTAATGAATGTTGATATAAACTGTTAGTTTACGTCCGAACTTTAACTTTACATCAAATCAAATTAAATAATCATAAATATTTTGTATCCAAGAAACTGACAACACGGATATCAAACTGACAGCTTGGTACACGCTCATGAAAAACTACCTCAATTTTGAGTTAGTAACTGCTTTTGCTGCATGGGATTTCATAATACAAAGCATGCTATGATTAAAACTTAAATCAAACTATGATTGCGACCACTTGGCGAATCGCTTCACCAAATCCCGCTCTCGAGAGCTATTCAGTCACGTACCAGGGGATTTAAAATCACGACCCGCGCGGAAGTTTTGCGAATCGCTGACACAAAAACACACACACAGCTAGCTACACGAAAAAGACGGTCCAAAAGATAGGCAAAAGAAAAACAACAATCCGACTGCCCGACACAACTCACGACGCCGCGGAATAAAAACAAACAACGCAAAAAAAGTGCATCAACAATAATGACAGCAACAACAACCGCACCGCAAAAATCATGACCCACACACCGGGCGCGCTGATTGAACAAAGACACCAACACCAGCGCGCACGCATCGCACGAGAGAGCGAGAGAGAGAGAGAGAGCGCGCGCAACACGCAGCAGTGCAGGTCATTGGCCTTCGACATCCCGCCGCCGTCGGCGCGCAGTTGATCCGCGTGCCACCTTGACCAACGCGGCGCTGCAACAGCAACAATAACGGAGTAGGCCGCGGGAAGTGTGCGCGCTGGTGGTGGCCATGGCCGCACGCAGGGCCTACTTTGCTTTGCTGATGCATTCGCGGGTATTCTCGCTCTCTCGCCAAACCGGACAGACTGACGGATGACCGACGCGATGCATCGCGGCGCGGCTGGGAGTGAGGGAGTGCGCGAATAACCTCCAAATTGCAGCTTCACGGCTACTGCCTACGTGATGCACAGGTTTTTTGTTGGTTCGATATTTGGGGGTCTTCCCGACGGGGAAGGACCTCGTGGAGGTGGAAGAAGTGGTCGTCGTTTGCCGTTTTTTGTGTGTTCTGGCGAAAAAACGAAGGAGGAATTGATTTAGTATGGGATACAGTCTAGACGGCGGAAGAAGATGCGAACGAAGAAGGCGCTCGGCGAAGCGGGGAGAACTTTTGACGGACGAGCTGAACTTCACGAACCCATGCAGCAAAAAAGTACACTTAACTCAATTTTGAGTACTGTTTTGATAAGCGTGCAACTTTGACAGTTGCAGAAAAATCAAATCAAACTCAAAGTTGAGCTATATTTGATAAGCGTGTGGCTTTGACAGCTAACCTCAACCTTCTGCAAATTCGACACATATGCAGTTGAGCTGCACCTGTTTGAGGTTATGAACCAGCCCACGAGTTTTCGACGACGATGACGTTCGGCTTGACCGCCGCGGCTCAATTAAGTGTGCAGCACGCTACCTCAGTCTAGCTAGCGTGGGCATCGCAGTAAACCATGGTAAAATGGGCCCGAGAAACGAGGTGGTAATGAGCGGGCTATTGTTTTTAATCGTTGACTTCCGGCACTGCTACGATGGCCAGTGGTTTGACAGTTTATCCGTCCCACGTTCTTTACACTTTCATTTTAAATTACACCGATTTCGTCAAAATCAAACCTACTCATGAAAGCTTTAATAAGTAAAATTTAGAGTGAATTACATTCAAATCTGTCAGTTTATTATCTCATTACTGAAAAGGATCGGGTTTGACGAAAACTGAGTGATTTTAAATGTGCGTGTAGGTGTTTCATTCATGGAGTTTGACAGCTGTGAAACTTTCAGTTATGAATTCTTAAGTAAGTAAGTTTTGATTGTATTTCAGTCAGGATTCAACGAAAATTGAGTGAAATTCACCCAAATCTGAGTGAAATCCAAACAAATCTGACGTTTGCCCAGTTTAGTCTTCTCTGAGTAGGTTCGATTTTGACGGAAACTGAGTGATTCAAAATGAGGGTGTAACGTTACCTCAATCAAAACAGTGTAAATTGGCCAAAAACAAGGTGTAAACAAGCAGTGCATCCTGTTCACGTCATGTTTACATTGGGAACGAGCAAAACCGTTTGTTTACACTTCGTCTTAGGCCCATTGAATTTGTTTTCCTTAACTTGTTTGAGGTTTGATCCTTTCATTTGTTTACATTAAAGCTGACAACCTAAAATGTCACTTTCTGGTAAACGGACTGTGAGAAGTTATCAGGGCTGAAGGGCTTTTAAGGACCTGGAGTCGGAGTTGTTTGCTCTTTGAAGTTGATCGGAGTCATTCAAATTGTCTACATTTTCGTTACCCAAATCAGCGTAAATTTTACTCAATCTTAATAGAATTTAAAAAAATAACCTCATTTTTGACATTTGTCGAAAACTGAAAAAAAAACTAAAAAGTTGTCAAACCAACCAAGTCTTGCTGTATTTGTCAATGAGAGCTTGAAGAGCAGTGCGGCCAACCTTTTCAACGCTGTCACTTTTGAAAGTTCGCACGGTGAATTGCACGTACACTTTAGTCCAATCACCGTGGGGAAAAACGTTTGCACAACCAAAACAGTCGCCGCTCGCAAAATGGAAAACAAACAGAAAAGAGGACAGCCAAACAAACTGCACCGTGTGTCAGACGACACTGTTGCAACCTCTACGAATGCATCCACCTTGTCCCATTTTTGTTTGAATACTGCGCGTCGGTCGCAGCGGCTCTCTTTGTTTGTGCACGTCCCTTAATGAATCATTCGCGCTTGCAGAAATGGGTTTTGTGCAGTTTTGTGCACTTTTGGCGGTAAATAATACGAGGAAACGAATTTGATAGCGATTGGTGTGACAACAATGTTGTAAAAATAACGGGGTCTTTTTTTGTAGAAGTTTCACGTGTACCAAAACAGAGAAAAATTTAAAATATTGAAGATCTGGCAACACTGTCAAATTAATGAGAACTTTGATGAAATTTATGTCAGGATGCAAGCGTCTTTCTGAACGATGCTCGAAAAGTACTTGAGATATTTTCCGATGTGAAACGTGCAAATTTAAAGCATTGGCAACCCTTCCTTGAGATATCGTTACTTGAGTGTGACGTTTGACTCATTGAATTTTACATTTAAAGTTTGGAAGTTGTTAATTTGGATGAAATGAAATTGGGGATTCTGGCAACACTACATTTTTTTTATATTAAATTTCTGTATTTTCATGAACTTTAAACAAGCTGGAAGAATTTGGAATTAGCAACACCTTACGATAGCAATTCAATCTGCACATTCCAGAACACCATAAACCGTAGCTCACTAGAGTCAGCAATCTCCCCCGCCAGTTCAAATTTCCGCGAAGTCAAGCCCCAAACCATCATTGTCGTTCCTCTTCAAAAAAAATCAGCGCACTAATAAACGTTTTCTGTGTGTCGTTTTCCAACATAGCACCGCGTCATATCGTATCGTTTCTTGAACTACTTGGCAGCGTTCCAGGGCTGCCAGAAAGAGGAAAAAAAACGAAAAAATGTCATTTCCTCCCCCGCCAACTTCTCTTCTCCCCTCCAGGCAAATACACATTTCCCTCCGTGCCAACACCGCGCGCGCAATTTCGCATAACAGCACTTAAAAAGTCATAACCTGTACCATCTCCCACTTTAACACCCATTTTGCCTCCCCCAACCAACTCCCCACCTCCGTTTTCTGATTTCCCTTGGGGGGAAGCGAAGCGAGTTTCTTCGTAGTGCTCTCCCCTCTCCCGGAACTGGGAGGGAGAGGGAGAGCAGGGGGAAGACAACGTCGTTCCCATTTCCGGTTTCCCTCTAGCAAAAGAGAGTGACACCTTGCTGCACGGAAATGTAGTGAGAAGGGGTAAGGTTTGGTCGTTTTGTGATGGAATTTTGAGTTTTTGAAAGCAAATTAGAATTAGGGGAAATATGCCCATTTTAATCACTCTAAGCCGTTCGACCAATTCTCATCACTTTTGCCGATTTCCGCTATTAAATCAACATTTTCAGATGTATTAACAATGGAGAGTTGCTTGATCACTTTTGTTTGAGCTATTTATTACTTTGAAACAGTTAAAAACACTTTATGAAAGCTGTAATCCATGATCAAAGTGCTGATAGGCCGATAATAGAAATAGGCTGAGAAAGGGTATAGTTCCCCTATTGTAAGTTTGAGACAATGTACATTACTAAGTTTGCAAAAAACTAAATTAAGATATGTTGATTATTGTTTATGCTCAGCAATGAATTGGTTGCTTTTGATCTTGTCATGATTGAAACAATTGTTAATCTACCGCAGACGCAGCAAGCCCTACTGCGTTATGTTTACCACAGCGAGACTTCTGTGAACGGACCACATTGCACTGAATCAACAGAGGAGGAAGGATGCGTGGACATACCGTACCAATCGCTTACGACTTATTGTTTCCATTTTTCCATGTGATTAGAAAATCTGCTCCAAAACACGATATCTCAGATAATTTAATTTGGAGTTAATCCTTTGAGAAAAGTACAAAAAATCAAGAAAATGCTTCCAATTATCAACTTTTTTGTTGACAAAATTTTAAAAATTTGAAAAAAATGACAATATTTAAGCTATTTAAAAAAACTTATATCTGCAAGAAGATATTTTGACCACTAGGGGAAGGTGGGGCAAGACGATCATATGGGGCAAGAGAAACAATCGCTCGTACGGCCGTAATTTTTACACTTTTGAATTTAGAGGTGGGCAAAAAAAGAGCGACCCGCTCAAAGGGACGGTTCACTGAAAAGAGCGAACGAACCGTGGCTCACAAAAAAAAGAACCGCGGTTTTTTTTACTCAGGTCTTTTGAAAGAACCGTTTCAATATGGTTATAAATATAATTTATTGAATTTCCAAAAAATGTAGTATTAATTTTTTTTGAGAATTGAAAATGCAATTTCAAAAATTTCAATGGTTATAAAAATGAATCCCAAAAGTAAATGATTCTCTAGACAAAATGAAATAAACTTTTCATTGTACAACTGAGTGTACATTAAAGTAATACTGGAATACAAATTTGAGAATTTCAAATAGCAGAATTTGTCAAATATTACCAAAAATCTACTGAATATTTGAGAGATTAAAAAAAAAAAACATTTTTCCTGATTAAACTTTAGCGTTTGTATACTTTATCGATTAATTCAGAATGTAGAAAAAGTTCACAGAATATTTTCTCCAAATAAAATGCAAGTTTTTTTCGGCTTAAAAAAGTTCATCAATACTTCGATATTTTGAAAACTAATGATTGTAATGTGTAAAAAGCATTTTAAAACTCTTTTTTCATTAAAATGTTTATACCATGGCTTGTTTTTTTTTATTAGAGTTGAGGGACATAAAATTTAAAAAAAAATGGTGCGGCCCAATTTACAAAAGTCCAGTGTGAAATAACTTATAAAATCACACGATTCTTGAAAAAACCCTTTTCATCGCAATTTTGAAAAAGAGCGAAAGAGCCGTTCAAAAGAGCGGCTCTTTTTAAAGAACGAACGAAAATGAGCGGCTCCTAAAAAAGAGCGGTTTTGCCCACCTCTACTTTTGATTATTTCTAATATGAGGAATTGTTGCTAGCAATGAAATTAGCTGATTCTACTACACAGCAAAAAATCCGATGGTAAAATCGCATGCAAAAGCATGCACATCACCTTCGTCAAAATAAACACTTAATATTACACACTGCATGTACAATTTTTGCAAACACAAAAAAAAGTTGCAGCTAACGGGATTCAAACCCAGCACCAACAGTAAGGACTGGCGCCTTAGCCCGCTCGGCCATCAGACCGATAAAAAGCTTCAAGGATAAACGCATATATGAGCTTGACATTCCGGTCAAGTAGGTTTCCCATACTGATGGGCTACATATTTCAGGGTGTAAAATCACATAAAATTGCATAAAATAATGCAATATTTATTTTACACCCATGCCTTTTACACGCAGCTGGATTACTATTTTTTTAGCTGTGTACCACAAAAACGCCACGGGGCATAAGATTGAATGAAGTTTTTTTAACACCTTGGTTTCTTATAATATTTGGAATGTACAAAATAAGGCTTAGGGTTCGTTAAGGCTCATTTTACCAAAATGATATTTTTCTCAGATCAGTGGTGTCCCTATCAATGACTTGCATCTATTATAAAGTATTATTTAACTTTTGTTTATTTTTGTTGAGAGCTTTTAAACATCTTGTCCAGGTGGGCAAGTGTACCATATGGATTTTTAGTATGGAAAAAAATACGAATTGCTGTAACAACATATTTTATTGGGAAATAAATACATAAAAGTACTTAAAAACTGATAAACAGTTGATAAAAAAATATCCACACAAAATAAAGTGATACTATAAAAATGTACTATTTCGTAAAAACGATAAAACTTTTAGTAAAATATAATTTTTTACTCTAAAAATGAAAGAAACGTTTCAAATACATTCTAATCTGATGTATTTATGTTATAACAGTTCAATTGTTAGCAAATTAACCTGTTGTTTCATGCATTGTGCCTCTTGCCCCAACGGGTTGTTCGTCTTGCCCCACGGAACGTACGGAAAATCAAAAAAATTTTAAATTTTTCAACGTTTTTAATGGGCTATAACGAGCATTTCCTTAGCTTGTTTCACTTGCCCCACTTTCCCCTATTCAAATGTCTTTAAAGGAATTTGATTTATTTATTCATATAGAAGTTGACATTAAAAGAGTTTAGAATTTTTTTTCGCCGTTATTCGATTTCAATAGTCGTTTTATCGCAATTTTGGAGGCAACTTTGGCTGTACATTTAAATGTTTCCATAACCGTCAACATTTTTTTTTTCGATTTTGTAAACAACTCATTGATTACAGGCAACCATTTCAGCTTGTTTGATGCATATTCTGATAGAAAGACGGTCGATGTAGCAAGAGCTAAGTGACATTTTTAGCAGCTTTTCTTTTATTTGCCAATAAACGAAATGTGAATGTTTTTTTTATTTATTTGTGTGAAAAACTTTTTGAATAGTTAATTGTTAAAACAATTTAAGCTATTTGCTTTAAAAATATTAATCTGACTGTCACATATCTCCCAACTTGAGCCGTCGGCAAATTGTCCCGCGTGTTCGCGCGGGCGATAACAGGAAGACAGGATCCTGTTTTCCGCTTCCTGTTTTCCCTTCTTGGAAAGGGGAGACACTTTGCTCCAGTCACAAACACGCTGAAACATTTCAACGTGTGTATTGGTGAGCTGTCTATTGCGCATGACATCATCATCCTTCGTCAAGCACTTCTCAGCTCTGGAAATCTGATACTGGCTCTGTGCCTGGAAGCTCTGGGGATGGAAACATGAATTCCATTTCCCGCCAACAATGGGATGAAAGAGGGGGTAGTTGTTGAGGGTTAACCCCCACCCCAAACAAATAAAAAAAAGGTGAAAGTTCGATAAACTCATTCTGGCTGCTTCCGACAGACGACGAGATTGTATCGTTAAAGTTTCCTCGGATGAAATTGATTCATTGATTCGAACGAGTCTACTCAAATCAAGAAGTCTAATTGACAGGTTATCACCATTTAACATTCTTTTCACGCCGACGACTAGCTCACACGTATTGATCAAACATACTAATTAAAGCCGCATACTCACATTCGCGCACGATTCTCCCCCTCAAAGCATCAAACCGTTCTAAGCTCGCACGTGTGTGTGTGCGTGAAAATGTGTCGCAATGTGGTCTATTTTTGCCAACGTTACCGCACCGAGGTTCGATTCCCGCACACCGACCGTCAAGAAACAGAGAAGCAAACACAACAAAAAGATAAACATAAAACAAAACAAACACTCACACTTTAGCGCGCGCTCGTTTGCAGCAAAAAAAAAGAGTATGAGCAAGTCATGTTTTGGGGGAGCACACGGCGCGAGAGAGCGAATGTCGGAGAGAGAGCGCAAAAATTCGCGCGCGCACTCTCCGTTGCGAGTGTGAATTTCGGCCTGCTTTGTTGTGAGCGTGTGACAAAAAAACACGCTGAAACGAAAAAACGTCGTCGAGTCAGTCTCTCAAGTGTGAGTGAGTGTGTGCGGTTTTTTTTGCGCTCTCTTGAACATTGAAATTTATTGTTGCCGTAGGTCGTGTGCATACAAATATATTTATATAATTTCAGCGTCGCCACCGCACTGTCGTGTTATTATTTTTATTTGCGCGCTCCCAGCTCGGTGTACTATTCAATTTACTTATTATTTTTTATTCTGGTTTCAAAATATCGCCTCGCTGTCGCGACCGGTTGTCATTCTTTAATGTTTTTTGCTTCTATATTTTCCGCCCCGATCGGGGTTGATTAAACTCCGTACGTCGACAATTTTACACAACCGATTTCGTGGAATTTGAAGCGTACAAATTTCACGATAAGAGCGCACACACACACACGCGCCGAATCACGGTGTGCCATGACATCAACGTTTGAGGCCATTTCTCACACTCACTCACACGCGGCTGTGACGACGAACGATAGTACACGCACCTTTTTCTTCTGCACAAGTGCTGCTGAGCGTGTAGATTGGTAGATATGCGTAGAACTTGGGTTTGCTCTTGCGTTGGTATTTGCTCGGGGTAAATAGAGACGAAAAAGGTTCGCACTTGTGCAAATGGAGTGAAGATTGGTATGGGAAGTGATTTTCATGGAAAGGAACGTAAATTCTATGGAATTTTAGAGAAACTAGTAGTTACTTTGAGTGAACTTCATTGTTCATTTAGAGCTTTTTGCCAAATAAATAACTAAAAAGATTATAATTACAACCAAATTAACCCAATCAAACTCATATTCGAACAAAATACGCGTAAGAATACTTCGTCGAGCTGGCTTTTAAAAAAAATCATCGGTTTTGGAGTAATCTCAAGTTTAATTAAATAACTCACAAGGCTTGCCCTTAGGCCTTAAGCTTGATAGTTATTACGAGAAAGTACGAAGTCCTCTCTCAATCTCCGCTCTCTTTTTCTTTGTTTTGTAGAGGACGCTAGCTTCACCTGTATTGATGAGCGTCGTTGTCACATTTAGTGTCAAAAGATGTCACAACTCGGCATTCGCATCGGTCGTCAAAGGTGATTCGTTTGGGTGCAGGTTTTTTTTAATGGATTTCCGGCAATTTTCACCAAAACTTGTACAAAACTTAAAATTTTGAGGATTTCATCCTCATCAAGTTTTTTTTTCTCCAAATTTCAACTTGTTTACGTCCTTTGTTCTGTCCCACACACCCACTTTCATCAACCAAAACTCCCAAAGGACAACAACGTCGCTGATTGGAAACGAATTTCCGCACAAATGACCACCAACTCCATTGGCACAATGCGATGGCGATGATTGGTATTCCGGGCCAGGAACACCCAGGTCGCGTTGTCCAAATTTGTCATCATTAATTTACGGGGGCCCACAGTGCTCTTTTGTTTGTTTCGCGCAGCAAATGGGACAGCTCCCCTGAGAGCACAGGACAGGGTAAAAGGTTTCCGAGCAATAAATTTATTGAAATTCAACTACTTTTTGTGGAGTTTGCCCCCCCGACCTAGCTCTGTGGAAAGGGACCGGCGCAGACAGGACTTAATTGCCTTGCCCTTGTCTTCCGATATTCGACAAAACAAACAACGAATTAATAACCTCCACAACCGGAGTTGGTTTTTTTTTGCTGGCAATTGGGACTTTCTCCCAGATGGTATAATTAGCGACTTGGCGAATCTGCCAACGAGAATTTGGGGGCCGTGAATTTTGGCAGTTCGTCAGAAGACTCGCGCGGAACCGGTATTCAACACCCAAATGAAGGATCGCTGACATTTGATGGCGACCATAGCGCCATTCTGACAGATGTCAACTGGTCGGTCGTCACCTTCTAACAGTCAATGTCAGAAATACGGTCAATTTAGTGAGAGAATTTGGTTCCCCTAGTTTGGGTGTAATATTGAAGTTCATCAACGAGTTGGAACTAATTCGATGTGACGGATCCCCAGGTTCGTTACCGGTCCGTTTTGCTTAGCCAAGAGTTCGATACCTAATCGCCTTAAATGAAGGAGGGATTGCCAACAAAAAACTATCAAATGACACAAAACCAAACGGTATCCAAAGACCTGACAGACAAATTGAAATATCTCTGCGGAGGTCAACTCGAACTTGTTCCTCGAACCAAAACCCCGAAAATAAGAGCTGAATCCTCTTCTAAACCCAACCAACCGCAACGCAAAGCACGGAGGGAAATCCCCACACAGCAAAATCGCTTAACCCAATCCCAAACACACCGCCACGTGGCACTTTTTCTCCGTGCCTCTCCGCTGCTAAGCCGATAAGTATTTTTAGTTCAACGCCCAAGGCCCAACGAGGAAGGGCGACGACGACGAGCTCTCCACACCGCCGCCTACTTCGACTCCTACCTTGGAGGAGGAGGAGAACTGCTAGAGAGTGAAATCTACTCGACAACTCGGAGAATCGCCCGGGCAGGAGGCCAACTAGATCAACCTTTGAGGGCGACATCGCCAATGAGATGGAACGTGGGGATTGAGTTTTGCTTCCGCACTGTCTCGTGGGGGATTTGTTTTTGGAGATTTGAAGTTCTTAGACAAAAATTATTCGACAATTAAACGACAAATTCAATTTCCAAATCAAGTGTTAAAACTTTCAGAAACCAAATTGGTAAAAAAATGAAATGAAAAAAAAATCATTGAGATTGAGCACTGATTGAATGAAAAAAGAAGAAAATGAAAATAGGGAGGAAGGATGCGTGGACATACCGTACCAAACGCTCCGGATCAGTTATAATGTCAGACGAATATCCTCTTCAAATTCATAGAAGACCAATAATGTCTGTATTGTCTTTCACCTGACGTTTGATTTCATTAGGGCTGTCCAAAAACATTTGTCCTATGTTTGAGTTATAATTACCTGTAATTGAAAGAGAAAAGAAATCGAGTTAGTTGTTACTATTTGGAATTTTTAGGAGTAGTTTTTTGAAGTTTAAAGCAAATCACCATGACCATTTCCCTTATTCAAAATCATGACTTCCCGCACACTCATCAACCGACCCAATTACCGTCACCATCACGGCATCCCACGCAGTTTTGGACAACAGCAGAAATCAGGGTCAACAAGTGCATCACCAGCACCAAGTGCACTTCCATAAATAACGTACCGCGTGCGCGACATTGCGCCGCGGGATCGCATTACACACACATCTTAAGCTGACCATAAATTAGGCGACTTAACCCGCAGAATAGTAGGGTGATCTTAAGTTTAACCTTGGTTAGAAATGTTGCACAAACTTGTTGCACTGCAGTTCCAGCAACAATTGTAGTAACTACTGTGCAACATGTCTAATAATTTGTCAGGATACCAACGCCAAGGGTTAGAACAACTTGTCCAATCGCGTAGAACGTGGTGCAGCGAACCACGCGGGGCAAATTTTTCAATCTTAACCTAGATTAACGCCAGCTTGTGTGGAGTAAAAAAAAGGCCAAGAAAAACAAAACCTTCCAACCACGGTTAAAATAAATAAAAACAAGTCTTGCATTCAATTTGTGTCGTTTTTTCTTCGTTCCTTCCTTCAAACTCACTAGCACAGCAGAATAAAATAATGCAGAGCAGAGATAGACCAACAGCAAGAAAACGAAAAAAAGAGAGAAGTAATGATAATAACTATAAAAATAATAACAACCATCAGACATGGGTCGGCTTAGGGTGGTATTGGTGCGCCTTTTTTCCTGTTGTTTTCATTACACAAACATACGTTGAAACCTGAGCAGCGCACACACACGTACCAAGCAAGCAGATGTTGATGCATTTTTTCCCCACTTTTAACTTGTTCTACTTCTCTCCAAGAGACGTGTTTACGACACACGACGGCGAACCTCAGGAAGACCAATGGATTGTCGTCGTTTTCGTCTTCGTCTTGGGCAGGTCTTGTTACTTTTCTCGGTATGGGAACTTTTTTTTCCGTCGTGAGTACCTCCACTGACTGGCTCTTGTAAGGCAAAGACCAGCACGAACGAAAGGCGGTCAAAGTATGGAACGTAAAAATAATTTTATAGAATGACTTTTCAGAAAAAAAATAAAAAAAGTCTTGTGAATGCGCGAGACGACGACGACCGGCCAGGAAGAGTTCAAGAAACTAACCATCGGCGCATGTGAATGTGAGTTAATGGGAGAGTGTGTGTGTTGAAGAATTCCGGTGTTAAATTTTCATTAAATGTTTAGTTGGACAGTTTTTTTTAATAAAAAAAAATCTGGTTCAAACCTAATTATCAAAATTTTGCAACAAAAAGTATCCTAAGGTCCCAAAATTCAAAGTTTCTAAAAAATCGAAGTGCCCTGTTTTACGTTGTATATGAAAACAATCGTTTCTAAGTTATTATGAATAATTTACAACTGTTTGTTTAAGTTTTTTTCTGAAAGAATATAAATTTTAAGTAATATTTTTTCCCACAGATTTTGATATGAACTTAGAACTTCAAATAAAATTTGCATTGGCCTTAGTTTTTAGTGTTTATTTTTTTAAATGTTATAGTTTTTCCTTTTTTTGTTTGAAGTGTTTAATCTTGAAGTGTTTAGATTACAGTTTTTTTAGTTTTGCGTGTTAAGTTTCTATATGCATTACTTTTTATTTTTTAGTTTGCTGTATTGTAGTTTTTAGTTTATAATTTATAGCTGTAATTTTTTATGTTTTGGTTTTTATCTTTTAAGTTTTTTTATTTTAGAATTCAGTTTTTCAAGTTTTAGTGTTATGTTCAATTCCATTTATAGTTTGTTCTTTTTGAACTTGTAGTGTTTGGTTTTGAAGTTTTTCCTTTTTTATTTTTTAGTGTTAAGTTTTTATGTGCTGAGTTTGTTATTTTGTGGCTTTTTTTAATTTGGAGTTTTTAGTTTATGGTTTTTAGCTTAATGTTTTGAATTTTCGATTTAAGATAATGTGTTTTAGTTTCCAGTGTTGTGCTTTGATATGTTTTATGTACTTTATTTTTAGTTTGGTGTTTTGTAGTTTGTAGTCTGAAGTTTGTAGTTATTAGTATATAGTTTGTTTTTTTTCTTTTATTTTTAGTGTTTGGTTTTAAAGTTCTAACTTTTTTGAGTTTTTAGTGTTAATTGTTTGCTTTAGATTATTAGTTTTTGTTTGTATCTCTTTGTTTTTGGTATTTATCTTTGAAGTTTTTATTTTCTGATAACACTTTTTTAGTTTTATTCTATATTTTTTAAGTGTATTAAGTTTTAGTGTTTTGTTTTTATGTTTGTAGTTTTTCTTTATTTGGTTTTTGTGTTTAGTTTTTATGTGCTTTTGTTTAAAGTTTCAGTCTGTGGTTTTTAGCATGTTGTTTTGTAGTTTTTAAGGTACCAATTTGAAATTTATAGTTTTTGGTGTTTAGTTTAGTTTTGAATTTTAAATTTTGGATTTTGGGTTTTAGTTTCGAGTGTTAAGTTTTTAAGTGCTTTAGTTTTTAGTTTGTAGTTTTTAGTTCGTAGTTGTTATCTTTTAGTTATCAGTGTTTAGTTTAGTTAGGGTTATTTTTATTTTCTTTTTGTCAGTTTTGAAGTGTTTTTTTTTGCTAATAATCTTTTAGTTTTTATATTTTGTAGTTTATAATTTTTGTGTTACAAAAAAATATAAGTAAAATATGACTGATTTAAGTGCAATTTCGATGAATATAAATTTTATTTTTTTGATTTTTCGATCGTGATTTTTAAGTAAAACAACATTTTTTATTTTTGAGTATAACGATTTACCAATGAGGAAAAAAACAGAAGTTTTGGCAACTCTGTCTCGGTATCAAAATGAAATGGATATGTTTTCAAATTGTTGTTTTAAGTCGCGATTTTCCAATAGTTTAATAAATGATAAATTTGGCTGAGGTTTTTGATAGTCTTTCCTGATTAGACTTAACCTATCTGGAAATTTGGAAGCACTGTTTTCAGATGATGCTACTTAAGTAATATTCTTAAAATTCTGTAAATTTTGATTTAATCTGTGTATAAAGACTTTTCCGAATCGAAAATACGGATGAAATGGCAGCCCTGCCACGATATCTCACCACTCTAGATTAATTTTTCAACTATTTTGAGCCAAAAGTCGTAGATTTTACTAAACAATTTGTTTCGCTACTTTCGTAAAATTTAGTTTTTCGTTTCAAATCATGTAATGTGATGTAGCAATTCAATTAAGTTTTTTTTTAACTTTTCGAGGTCAGATGTTGAAATTTGTCGCATATTTGAGTATTTGGAAGATATTCGGGCAGTTTGGGAGCACTGCCAAGAAATATGGATATTTCAATTAAATTTAAAATTAATAAATTCATTAAAGTTATTACTTTCTACTTGAAAATCTAACAAGTTTGCTAAATATAATTCTATAAAGAAAGTTCAAAACCTTCTCTTAGCTAATAATATCGGAAATCTTTTAAAACTAATATAACATGATAAATAATCAAATTATTCTTATTCACTTCCACTATAAAATGCGTCCAAACTCGTCGAATCTTCAAATCCCATAACCTTTCAACTTCGTTTTCGAAATTCCGTACCGGAAGTGGCTCTCTTTTCGGCCAATTTCCCGCCCAAGAAATCGGATCGTCAACAAAAGTAGAAAACAAAATCTCCCAACACACACACACTTCCTTCTTCCTGCTCGGGGGGAAGCAATATTTCACTCTCTCGAACATGTCATATAAATTCTAATTCCTAAAAGTTGATTTGAATAATATGCAAATCACGGCCCGACAACGATGGGGAAGAAGAACGTGAGGCTTAACGGGAGGAGAGGAAGGGGTAAGACATATTCTTGGAAAAGTTTTTCAGAAGTTCGAAGCTTGAGGGGTTTCGGTCAGCTTTTTCGGGATGGGACTTCCTGATGTTGGTTGCGGGAAGTGTTCCCAGTTTTAAGTTTATTATTTAAAAAAAGACATGAGGTTTTATGTGTTAAAAATAAACATATTTTGATACAAATACTTGATTTTATCAAATTCCATCATTTCCTCTTAAGTGGCGATATTTTATGATAAGATTGCCAGATATTCAATGTTTGCACCTCATCATATGTCTTTTAAAAACATACCTAAAAATTGCCAGTATGACGGTACCTTACCAAATTTTATTTAAACTCTGATGAATTTTTAAGTGGTGAAATTTAATGCCAGGGTTGCCAGATATTTTTTGATTTTGATCACTACTAAAACGTATTCCAAATATGATCCAGAAGCGATTCCTATAATCATTTTCATGAAAACTTAAGAAAAAGTTAAGAAAATTCCTTTTAAGTACTCATAACTTTAGATAGGGTTGCCAGAATAATTTTTTAATGTTATTCATCGTAAATTCAATTTAAATCAAATTTAAATCCAAACACATTTTAGAGAGCTGTCAAAAATCCCAAAATAAACTATTTTTTGTTGTTGTAAGAAAATCAGTGAAAGACAACGCTAAGCAGTGTGATTGCAAAATTTCGATAAATTCCTCATAAATCTTCAAACGAAATAGACAAAAAAATCGTTAAGGTGACATGGGGTGACACGTTGCTTGGAAAAAATGCGGAACGCAAAGTTGTTCGCGGGAAAACCGTAAAGCCCCCTGACATCTCGAGCAAAGCGGAAAGCTGTTCGAATTCAATTTAAATCAAATTTTCCTCCTCTTCTATGGTGTTTGGGAAGATTTGGGGGGTGGGATCAGGAAGTGAAGAGGGATTTTCCTGCCGACGTTTTAAATCGTTCCGGGAAATCGAGGACATTTTTCTTTTCTCGGAAGAAATGTTTTCGAATTCCGACAAATTTAAGAGCGATTTGTCCTAGCTTTAAATCGATCGTTGAACGAGACAAATCGAAACACAAAAAAAAACTATTCCTCCATGTGACCGCTTACATCTCAATTTCGTCGTGGTTCAGCAGCAGGGGTCGATTCGCCGTTTGGCCGTGTCATCGAGATTGGTTGGCTGGCTCCAAACCAGACTCCCGCCTCGCGCCGGTTATAAATATTATTTTCCCTCTTTTTCTGCCCTCGAGGGGGGGCCGCACAACAACGAAAAAATAATCGATTCGAGTTCCCCCTCCTCTCAGTTGAGTAGTTTGGGGACAGACCAGAGCAATGTGATGGAAAACAGATCACCCCGTTGGGATGATGGCATGTGGACTTCGATATAGCTTTCTGATACGAGTTATGGTCAAACTTTGAGGCTGTCAACGGGGGCTTGCCATGGGGACGTTCCCAGGAGGAATCCGGCCGGGATTAGTTGTTGATATAGGTTCGATTACTTTTGGACAGATTAGATGGGGTTTTGAACTAACATCAGAGAAATAGAAGTCTGAATTACAAATCAAGATATGTTGCAAAATTCGGTGGACGACTTGTTCATCATGTCAGAAAATATTCTACAACTATTTTGAATTCTGTTGAAGATTTTAAGAACATGTTGTACAACTCTTTTGACATCCAGTTTGCAGTTTGTGCTTGCAGTTTGTGCTTCAGAACATGTTGTATAACTCGTTGGACTTCCCTTTCAAACTTTAAGGACATATTGTATAACTATTTGTAAATGATTTTCAAACATAACATGTTGTATAATACTTGAAATGTTCATTTCAAGCTTTCAGAACATGTTGTACAACTTTTTGGATATCCTATTCAAGCTATAAGAACATGTTGTGCAATTTTTTTGACACCATGCTCAAGCATTCAAAACATGTTGTACTCATTGCTCATTGCTTATCCTGTTTATTAGAACATGTTGTGAAAATCATTGTACATTAATTTCAAGCTTTTTAGAACATGTTGTACAACTCATTGGACATTCTGTTTTAGACTTCGAAACACTTTGTACACATTTTGGTAATCCTGTTCAAGCAGAACATGTTGTGCAAATCCTTGGAAATTCATTTCAAGATTTAAATAACATGATGTACAACTTTTCGGATATCCTTATTAAGCATTGTACAAACGTCTTTTTAAAACTTTAAGAACATGTTGTATAAATTTGTACACACCATTTCCAAACATAACATGTTGCACAATACTTTAAACATTCATTTAAGGCTAATAGAAAATTTTGTGCAATTCTTTAGAGAAGCTGTCAGAAAATGTAATACATTTCCGTACTAACAGTTTAATATGGCGAATCTGCGTTTGTAAACAAGCAGTCTATCCCTTTTGCTCAAGTTACAGTTCACGTCAAGTAAGAGGGGGATAGACTGCTTGTTTACAAACGCAGATTCGCCCTATTGCACTGTTACTACGGATTTCATTTGTTATCCTTTTTAAATAGAACATGTTGTGTAAATCTTTGGACATTTATTATAAGCTTTAAAGAACAAGTTGCACAACTCATTGAACATGCTATTGAAGACTTCAAAAATAGTGACAAACCTTTGGTTATGCTGTTCAAGCGGAGCATGTTGTGCAACTCTTTGGGAATGCATTCCCGGGCAGACGGTAGTAACAAAATCCATACCATTTCAATAATAAATACTGTTAAAATAACAATAATAATAACAAAGATTTGTTCGAAAAATTTTATTAGTCTGTTATTACAATAACAATCCAATAACAAAAAATCATAAAGACGAATAACAAATCCTGTTGTAAATAACATAAAATGTTATTGGCCTAGTATTTTCGAATACCAAAAAATGTTATTCCCGCGTTATTTCCGTCTGCTCGGGTTCCAAGGTTAAAAATAACATTTTGAACAACTTCTCGGACATCTCAATCAAGGCATTTAGAACATGTTGTACAACTCTTTGAACACCCTTTCCGAACCCCGAGCAGACGGAAATAACGTCGGAATAACATTTTTTGATATTCGAAAATACTAAGCCAAAAATATTTTATGTTATTTTCAGGGTTGCGAATGAGCGAGCGCTCACGGAAGTCGTGCTCGCTTCAGCTGGAGCGTGAGTTTTTATCCGGTAGCTCGTGCTCGCTCACGCTCACCGGAGTGTTTTGCGCTCACGTGAGCTGGTGAGCGAAAGTAGGTAATTGTTTTTTCCTGTTGAGGCATCTGCCTGTTTGAATAGAAGTTTCTAGAACTATCTCAGCACAGGCAGTAAAACAAACAAAAAAGTGGTCAAACAAACAAAAGTAAGCAATGAAATGGATTTATTCGGCGAACCGAAATAAACGCTCTATTTTAAATTCAGAATTAGCCAAGGGGCAGGATGATTCACTCTTGAGTGATCTAACAAAGAGCTAACTCATTTTTAATGTAAAAATTCATTGACGTGAAGAGTCGCACTGTTTGATTAAAATGATTGACAAATTATGTTTATTTTAAAGTTTTAGAATCCGGAGTTTTGACTCAAGGCGGTTTTGAAAACACCAAAAAAAGCAAAAAAATAAAATTTGTTTTATTCGACCTTTAAAAAACCCAGCAGTAAGCTTTATAAAAGTTTTAATCATCCCTCATATTCGAAACATTTTAGAGAATGTCCATATTCAAAAAATCAAATCTGTAATTGAATATTTTCAGAGGTTTGGTAGCGAAAGTGTTAAATATAATGTACTTGGGGGAAGAGGAGCCACCCTTTATGTGGTAAAACAAAACAATGACAATTTATATTATTTCATTCAAATGAGTTATTTCAAACGCTAGCTATTTGGAGTTTTTTTTTTAAAGAGAACTGTTTCAACAATTTCACCCTATTTTCCAGAATGAGAAAGATTAACTTTATAAAAACAATCAGCCGTTTCCAAGCACTAAACGATTCATTAAACGGAATGACTTTTTTTTAATGGTTGCTCATTCTGACCCGCTGGAAAGGTAGTAAAAAACTGTATACAAGCCAGTTTTCAGCCAAATGGGCTCAAACTTGGTGTGAGAGTCCCTATGGGTACCCTCTACAAGATGGTCTTTATTTCAGCCGGATCCGAGCACTTTCGAAAAAAATGACCCACCCTACTGTATAGGTACATAAAACAGTTTAATATCATATTTTAATCAACCAAGCACATAACATTGAATCAATCTTACTAAAGCATACATCTTCTTGAATTAATTTTTTGTTTTGTAAGTTTTTATAAGGTTTTCCTTCCCTTTTGTTTAGGCGCTCATACCCTTCTCGAAAATATCTATATTTTCAGCTCTGACTGTAGATCTCCAATATGATTTGACCCCCGCGATTCAAATTTATTATTTAAATACATAGTTAATAAGAATAAGCTATTCCAATCAATATATAAAAAAATGTTCCTAAGTGATGTTTCCACTTACAAGCTGCGCCTTAAGTAAAAAATCTAACTAGGAATGAAAAACAAAAACTTTCTCAAAAACATAGAACGATTAGCGATACTTCCAAAGTGAGCGCTCCGTGAGCGGAAAATGAGCGCGAGCGCGAGCGTGGGGCAAACACGAGCTGAAAAAATCGGAGCAAACGTGAGCGCGGGCAAACGTGAGCTAGCTCGCGCAGCGCTCGTCCTCACGAATGAGCGAAAAATGAGCGCTCACGAGCGCGTGAGCGCGTGAGGATCGCAACACTGGTTATTTTTAACAAGATTTTTTATTCGTCGTTAAGATTTTTTGTTATTGGATTGTTATTTTAATAACAGACTAATAACATTTTTAGTTATTCTTCGAACAAATCTTTGTTATTATTTTTTGTTATTTTAACAACTAATCCGAACATCCCAATAACAGTTGGAGGCATTTTTCCACAACAAAAAATGTTATTCCAAAGTTGTTTTGGCCTTCAAACAATATCAGACCAATAACATATTTTGTTATGATAACATAAACTGTTATTAAACCCTTATGCAAAAATGGATTTTTCTAGAAGATTCCATAACACTTTCTGTTATTTTAACAGTATTTGTTATTGAAATGGCATGAATTTTGCTATTACCGTCAGCCCGGGACTCAAGAACATGTTGTACAACTTTCAGAACATTTTGTATAATGAAGCGTTCAGAACGTGTTGTTATTATAGTTTTATGAAAATTTATACATTCAGTTTCGGTTTTCAGAACATGTTGTACTATTCTCGGAACATTTTTTCTATCATGAAATCTTGATGGATTAGAAAAGAATAAAATAACAGAGCTTGATGCTCGATGATAAATTGGTGTATTAATTCAACCCAAAAAAGAGACGCAAATCTATCCCTCTCTGTTCCCAGCAGTATCGTCCAACCTACCTGGAATGTGACATGTGAGACCTCGAAGCGCAAAACTATCCGGGTTCGACCGAATTCTTCTTCATGCACAGATATGAGAAGAGGTGGTAACGACCCAAAGAGGCCACCAGCAATCCACCGGAATAGAATGAAATATTTTTCATCGACTATCTCTTCTTAACATTCCTCTTCTCGGCCCCGTCGAACTGGACACAACCACTCACTCATGGTTCAGGAATGTGGCTACGAGATGAGCCCAGAACCTGAGCACCTAAATTTCTCCGCGGTTGAGGCACGGAACGCATGGATGACTCATCGGCTCCGCTGGCTTTTTTATGGCTCCGGACGTTTAAATCAAATCACCTCGCCAGGGTGAATCGCGGCTTGTAGAGTGGGGCCAGATAAGATTTCTTTGACGGGGGGCTCGACGTGACTGAGATTGAGATATTGGAATAGTTTGGGGCACCTCTACTTTTTGGATACCCTGTTCAAGTTTTCAGAACATGTTGTACAAATCTTTGAACATTCCGTTCAAGCTTTCAGAACATGTTGTACAAATCTTTGGACATTCCATTCAAGCTTTCAGAACATGTTGTACAAATCTTTGGACATTCCATTCAAGCTTTCAGAACATGTTGTACAAATCTTTGGACATTCCATTCAAGCTTTCAGAACATGTTGTACAAATCTTTGGTCATTTTGTTCAAGCTTTCAGAACATGGTGTTTAGCAATTTGGACGTACAGCTCATGCTTCCAGAACATGTTGTACAACTTTTAGGACATCCTGTTCAAGCTTTCAGAACATGTTGAACAACTCTTTGGGCATTTCGTTCAAGCTTTCAGAACATGTTGTATAATAATTTGGACGTACAGCTCATGCTTCCAGAACATGTTGTACAACTTTTTGGACATTTCGTTCAAGCTTTCAGAACATGTTGTATAATAATTTGGACGTACAGCTCATGCTTCCAGAACATGTTGTACAACTTTTAGTACAACTTGTTCAAGCTTTCAGAACATGTTGTACAAATCTTTGGACATTTCGTTCAAGCTTTCAGAACATGTTGTACAAAGCATTCTGGAAATCCCTACTCAATTTTTTTTCCCAAAAATCAAAATTTTCGGCATCGATCCCGCTCAAAGCAACATGACATCCGGTTCTCGTTAACCCCTCCTCGCTATCGCGGTCGCAAAAAAGTCTCGCTGAAAGCCATAAATTAGCAAATTACCAAATCAGCCAAGATAATCATCTCTCACCTACGACTCAAACCCCAACTCGAAAAGAGGCGAGAGGGGTCGGCAAACCTTAAACCATAACCAAACACAATAAAACCGTTAAGTCAAGTTTTGTGCTGTGTACGCGTAATTGCACTGACAAATTACCATTTGACGTCTCGAGTGGGTCTCGGTTTTTCATATTTTGTACCCTTTTTGGCTGTTTCAAAAATCAACTGCTAGGGGGGAGTGCCTAACCTTAACAGATTTGCTGCAGCTAAAGTGCAACTGCACCGTTTTACGAGCTACTTTTGAAAAAGAAAAAAAGTAGCAATGAAACAAAGCCCGTCAAAACTCAAGAATCTCGTCGTATTGCGCGCGCGATTGTTCAAGAGGTCGTAAACTTCTTATTTCTCGAAATGTGAGAGCGGGTCTAACGAAGATCGTCAAGGAGGGCCCACTTGTAATAAAAAAACAGGGCATTACACGAACCAGAACGATCGTCAGCCAGCGATGTAAACAGAACACGTGGAATGTGCGTGTTTTGGGTTGGGAAGAGAAGCAGCGAAGTGGTTCCGCCATTTTACGGGCTGAGAGGGTTTTGTTGAGAATTTTTAATAGGGATAGGGGGTACCGCGCTTTTAGAGGGTGTTGAACGACCTTCTTGCGAAAAAAAGAGGGGGAATGCTTTTAGGAACATGTTTTATTGGGTTTTGGTTAATTGACGGACGAGTTGTTGTATTGACTGTTTGACGAGATACTTGTAATTAAGGTCTGATGGACGCTTTGAACAGTATAAATATCCAATAAGTGCTGGTCGGCAGCGAAATTATGGGAAAGTATATTCTGTGATGTTAGTCCCAGATCTGCTTCTAAGATCTTCTGAGTTCTCCTAAACGAAGAGTTCAAGAAACTAGCAAACATTAACATGACATCTTGCTCTTTGTAGCTGCCGACCCCCGATGGGTACTGGACGATAACGTTAGGTCATCCATCGTGTGTCATCGCCCTGGACAGAGCCAACCTGGAAGGGATTTCTACCTCTACCTGGCCGTGAGAAGCAGTGAATTTCCACCGGGTTTTGAGCCCTTCATGTACGATAAAGTTTTTTATTGCGGCAATAGTTTAGGCCTTCATCAACAAGTCAGAGTTTTTCTTGCCTGAAGGCTGATAGAATCGCTGCTAACGGGTCTTGCGTACGACAATAAATGTTCTATGTTTTACTGAGTTGGGATGAGTTCTTCTGGAATATTAATTACTTCAGCAAGGCGTTCTCTCAACTTTTCCCCTCAACTCAAAAATGATTCGTAATAAAATCTCAAAAGTTAAATCAAGATTCAATCATTGTTCAAGCCCAAGCATCGAAACGTAAAGCCAAACGAATGCTCAAGAGAGAAACTTCCGCCGCGCCCCAACTCGGCAATTTATTCTTAATTATAAATTCGTAACCATTACCCGCGTACAACTTTCACTAGCGCCTCATCCACCCCAAGAACTTTTGCAATGGATGAAACTGCCGGAAAGGAACGTTACTTCACCGCAGAGTTGAATAATCCAAACAATTTGCAATTCTTCTCACTCTTCGTCGTTTGTGCAGAAGCTCGAACCCCTTCCGTTTCCGGGATCGAGCATGGGGTTATGGCTGCTCTTTTGAATATATAATTGAAAATTATTTAATAACAAACATTTTCTCACTTTTGCACTGGAAATTTTTCAAAATCTTTTAAAAAAGTGTTCAAAAGAATGATTAAGTCTTCAAAAACCTTTGATACAGCCTTAGAATCTTTTTGGATACATACTAGGGTGGGTACGTTTTTCAAAAAGTTCTCGGATCAAGTTTTAGTATGGTTCCCCTTGTAGGGCATGCCCATAGGGACTTTCATGCCAAATATCAGCTCATTTGGTTGTAAACTGGCTGCGCGCATCAGAGTTAAAGTTTACATGGGAATTACTATGGGAAATTGGAACTTTTTGTTCAAACGCTCCTACAGGTCTGGGAAAATCACGCGCCAACTTCTGGTATGGTCAGGCCTATGGGAAATGGTCTGGAGAACACTTTTCCCGAAGAGAGCATATGGATTCGTTGTCCCTAGACCTGGCGCATCGGCAAACAATCCGATGTCTCAGGAATCAACGGTTTTCCCTCAAAAAGCGTCCAATTTTTCTTAGCATGCTAAGAAAGCTCGATGAACACCGCGACGCCATACGTCAGGCAGCTACCACGTGGTTGAAATATTTGCAAAAAAATACAAATTTGCTATGCAAAGATTCTGAATTCGACTAAATAATATCAGGATTACTCGAAATGATCATTTTCTAGTTAAAAGAAGGTTTGCAATTGAATATTCCAGCCGTTTCTCACCACGTGGTAGCTGCCTGACGTATGGCGTCGCGGTGTTCATTCGTTGATTCCTGAGACATCGGATTGTTTGCCGATGCGCCAGGTCTAGGGACAACGAATCCATATGCTCTCTTCGGGAAAAGTGTTCTACAGACCATTCTCCTTAGGCCTGACCATACCAGAAGTTGGCGCGTGATTTTCCCAGACCTGTAGGAGCGTTTGAACAAAAAGTTCCAATTTCCCATAGTAATTCCCATGTAAACTTTAACTCTGATGCGCGCAGCCAGTTTACAACCAAATGAGCTGATATTTGGCATGAAAGTACCTATGGGCATGCCCTACAAGGGGAACCATACTAAAACTTGATCCGAGAACTTTTTGAAAAACGTACCCACCCTAATACATACCCTTTGAAATTTCGATGTCAAAGTCTCCACAAACCATTCAAAAACCTAAAAACATCAACTTTACACAACCTGTGTAGAAAATTGAAAATGTTCAAGTGAATGACAATTTTATAGGCACCAAAAAGATAAAAAAAAATAGCAAATCTACATAGTTCATTTGTAAGTCTACAAGAATCAAATTCTCTTCATGATTTTTTCTCTATAAGGCTCTAAAAGTCTCCACTTAACTGGCAGTCTACAAAAATGAAAACTTTTAAATATTTCTGAAATATGTTAATTCAATATTCATTATTTTTTCCAATGATTCAAGAAGTCTCCAACATGCTCATTTGAAGAAGTCTCCACAGATTTTTAAATAATCCAATTGAAGGTTTCAAAAAACGATAAGTCTACCAGAATCTTTGATTTTTTTTAACTCAAAAGTCTCCGCAAAATAATTGTTAGTTTCCATTGTTGTTAGTTATGGCGATTGTCCACGATTCATACAAAAAAGATTTTTTTTTGTATGGACAATTGTCCACAAAGGGGGGGGGGGGGGTAACAGATAACCAAAAAAATGTCCACGTGGTTTATGGATGGTCCCCTCTCCACTGTATATGAATACAAAAATCAAAAAGTGTAGAGTTTTAGAAATTTCGATTGACCATTATCTAAATGGGTTAAAGATTGCTGAATTTGGGTCTAAAATGTCTCCAACAATCCTGTGGTAATTAAGAACCTTTGAGAATATCCAATTTTGTAACCAAGAATCTGCAATTTAAACATTGTTTATTTAAAAATCCTAAATCAACCATATATTGAAATGTTTTCCGATATCATATGTTTACAAACATTTTTTTAATTGCCAAGTATTTTAGAACCATAAATACATTGATTAACCATAAACATCGGAAGAGTACATTAGACATCATAAAGTATCCAACAATTCCTCTGATTTAGCTAAAAGTCTCCAAGGAGAGCACCTTTTTTTTATTATTAAAAAAATGTCAGGGTTACAAAATGAAAACTTATTACCTGAACTGTGAAGAATCCACAAAAAAAATCGATTTTTTGTGCTTCGAAAATGTAGAGATCTCTAAGCTTAGGTCTCCTAGTTTTCTGTGGGGACTTCGCAATATTTTGAATTTGAAGTCCTTAAAATAACATGTTCTCCAACAATCTTATTTCTCATAGTTTTCAAAATCTTCGAGTCTCCAAAAATTAAAAAGTCTCCAAAACTGATAATTTTTCATTGTTTATTAGTTTCCAAAACTCTGCAAACCTTCAAAAATCATTAGATCGCCGAATATTCTAAACTCTCCAAAACTCTCCAACGATCTGCAAGTCTCCATAAATCTTGAAATCGTCAAACCTCCAAGTGCACAAACCCAATGAATCCGACGCAGTCCACAATTTATGTCCAATAAGGCAGTCTGCCTCTTTTTGCTACTTCCCTTACAAAATCATCCTACCCAATTACCCACCGCGTCGTGTCCACGGACGGTCCCCCTGGAACCTCTGGAATAACTTTGCATTCGTAATTCAACCCCACTCCCTCTCTCAACCGCCCCGTCCCGCACTCTCCACAATCGCACACACACACATAATTTATTTAGCAACTTTAGCACTTTTCTCCGGACTCCGGACTTTGCAGACTGTGTCCTCTTTGACCAGCTTTTTTTTTTTTGGTTAGCCGGAACAGAACTCTGAGTTTGCAGTTTTGTGGCGGGCCCGCAGACCTTCTGTGCGAGCAAGCAGGAGAGAGAGGGTTAAAGTGCCATAAAACAAACTGCATATAAAAGTGGCGGATAATAAAATTTGTAAACGATTCTTCCCCAGGAATTGATAATGAGTTTTCCGAGGTTTTTTCGTGGGAAGTTTGTAGGGCAAAGGCAGATGCAGTTCTACGAAGGATTTATTCAAAAAACTAGCGTCAAATCAAATGGGGGCTCCTCTTCGGGTAGAGCGCGTAGTCCTACGTCGTACCGGGCCTGGTTGGCTCAAGTTCAGGGCGTCGTGCAGCTGGTAGCAGTTGTGGGAGTTCCGGATGAGGCCACTGTTGCAAAGTTGGGCGAGAGCGGATTTGGTGAAGCTGGTGGCTTCTTCAGTGGTGATCTCGCGGCCATTTTTAAGGTACACGTACGCCACGATGTCCCTTAAGGTGGCTGGAATCAATTTTGAAGGTTATTTTGGGAAAATAAAGGGTTGACGTTTGTTCAAATACCTCGACTCATCGTACGAGAGCAGTAGGACACTCCTTTGAGTACCTGGCGGAATATTTTCTTCGGAACTTCCTCGGACATGTCAAAATTTGTCCTAAAATTGCAACCGCAATGTTTCAAAAACAAATCTTCATCAAAGACAAGCTACTTGGATGAAAAAATGCAGGTTGCCGTACCGCTGCAAACAACAATATTGTTTTCAGATTTTGATATTTGACTCTGTGAAGTTTTCTTTAATTGGCTAGAGTTTCCAAGAAGCTCTGATCTGATCAGGTTACAAAACGAATAAGTCAGAGGTCTTGGTAGAAGAAGTCGCTAGTTGAAACCTTCGTTGTTAAGGGGGACTCAGACAAAGGAAATGTCTCCGAATTATGAAGTCTCAACATTTAGTCTACGAAAATCGAGATTTGAAGTCACTAAAACTTTTTAAAGAATCAAAAAGTCTGAAGAATCGAAAACTCTCAACAATTTTCAAGTCTCCAATCCAAAACTCTACAAGAAAGACAAAACAATACAGAATTTGTGAAGTCTCCAAAACGGTTCCCGTACCGCTGCAAACAAATGCGAGCGGTACGAAATCATCATAAGCGGGACTCGCCCTGTCAAAATTGTTTACAAATTGATTCGTTTTAAAACGTCGTTTATCTTTTATGGATTCAACGCGGAACTTCTTGAACAAAAATGCGTCACGGTTCACGAATCGCAACGCATCCTTCGTTTTCATTAGTGAAGTTCACCCTCCCAAAAATCATCCTTAATCTTCCCAATCGGAACCCCATAAAAGTTCTACCCCCGATTGTGTCCAAACTCTTCAAAGGCAATCATTTTTCACTTCTTCCCTCGAACTCTTGTTTACTTTATTCATTTATTCCCCCTTCCGAAAATCCAACATTAGGAAAAAGAATCAATTAAAACTTTATCCTCACCAACGCAGCAACTGTCAAAGTGACAGCTCGCAGCCATTGTTCGGCCAACTGGTGCGGCGACGTCCAGCATGCCGGAAATGTGCGAAAACTAAATCCCACCTAATTAAATGTATATTGCGCCTGGTTTGGAAGCCTGGTGCTTCCGGCGGCTTTCGCGGACACAACATCATCCGGAGGGGGCGGGCGCTAATCGTGGAACGGTTGGACGGGTTTTCGGACAACCCCCCGTGGAGTCGTGGACACGTGGGTAGTTTAGGGATTTGTTGGGAGGTTTTTGGAATAAAAATACTTTGAATGGCATTTTGTTGTCAGAAGCGCCCTTTTCAATTTTTTATTGAAAAGCGAGCAATTTTCAATATTTAAAGCGTCCTTTTAAAATTGGATGAGCTTTTTAATGGTTAAAAACTTAGAGATTGGAAACGCCCTTTTCAAAAGGTTTCCATCTTTTGACGTTCCAAGCGCCCTTTTTAAGGTTTGAAACGCCCTTTAAAAGATAGCCTTTTAATTGTTGAAAGCACTTTTTAAAGTTGGAAACGCCCTTCTAAAACTTGAAAACGCATTTTATATGATTGATTGGAAACATCCTTTTCAAAATTTAAAACACCTTTGAATGATTAAAAACGTATTTCAAAGTTAGAAGCGCCCTCTTCAGGCAGGGAAAGCCCTTTTTGATGAGTTATTTTTAGGTTAGAAACGCCCTTTAAAGATTTGGAAACTTTTTATTAAGGTTGACAACGCAATTTTAAGGTTGGATGCGCCCTTCAAAGGTTGTAAACAGAGAATACCATACCCTTCAAAGGTTGTAAACTGGAAGCGCCCTTTTTTAGATTGACAACGTTCTTTTGAAGTTTGAAGCACCCCTAAAAAACGTACTTGAAATTTTGGAAGCATCCTATGGAGATGAGAATAGTAATTTTAAGGTTTGTCCTTTTATTGTTAAAAGCACCCTTTAAAATTTGGAAACGCCCTTTTTAAGATTGGAATTGTCAATGTTGCAAACGTTCTTTTGATGTTGGAAGCGCCCTTTTTGAGGTTGAAAATGAATTTTATATGATTGATTGGAAACATCCTTTTCAATCTTTTTTTCTATCCGTCCTCTTCAGGCAGGGAAAGCCCTTTTTGATGAGTTAGTTTTAGGTTATACACGCCCCTTAAATATTTGGAATCTTTTTTATTAACCCTTACAGTCCGAACGTCTGATGCGAGATACCGAAAAAACCTTAAAAATGCTGTATCTTTGGCCTCTTTTGACCAAATAAGTTCGTTCACCCCTCAAAAGAACCGGACAAATCTCTATTTTCAGAATCTACAAAGAAATCCGGAATCGGTGACTTGGCCACGGAGATATTCCGGAACCTAGTGGGGTAGGTTTTTGTCCGGGTATGCAACCCAATCTACAAATCATGATTATTATCAAAAATTCTTCAAAAAAAACCATCCCAATTTGCTCCAAGACCTGTTCTGGACATATAAGGCATATTCCTATGATCCCGGACCATCGGATATGAATTGGCCACCCTTCCGGAACCGACTACACAGGAACGGATGTCGAATTCTACATCAAGTCTAATATGGCTTCCGACATGTCAAACGGCACTAAATTTGGCTCAGGAACACAAATTTGACATCCTCAGTACGTTCTGGTGCCATTTGGCCACCCTGTCACCAAACCGGAATATCCGTAACATGGTTCCGGTGGACCAATTTCGGTAATTTCACGAGCACACTTTCCGACATGTCAAACAACACTGATTTTGGCTCAGGAACTCAAATTTGACATCCTCATTACGATCTGGTGCCATTTGGCCACCCTGCCACCAACCCGGAATATCCATAACATGGTTCCGGTGGACCAATTTCGGTAATTTCACGAGCACACTTTCCGACATGTCAAACAACACTGATTTTTGCTCAGGAACTCAAATTTGACATCCTCATTACGATCTGGTGCCATTTGGCCACCCTGCCATCAACCCGGAATATCCGTAACATGGTTCCGATGGACCAATTTCGGTAATTTTACAAGTACACTTTCCGACTTGTCAAACAACACTGATATTTGCTCAGGAACTCAAATTTGACATCCTCATTACGATCTGGTGCCATTTGGCCACTCTGCCACCAACCCGGAATATCCGTAATATGGTTCCGGTGGACCAATTTCGGTAATTTCACGAGCACACTTTCCGACATGTCAAACAACACTGATTTTTGCTCAGGAACTCAAATTTGACATCCTCATTACGATCTGGTGCCATTTGGCCACTCTGCCATCAACCCGGAATATCCGTAACATGGTTCCGGTGGACCAATTTCGGTAATTTCACAAGTACACTTTCCGACATGTCAAACAACACTGATTTTTGCTCAGGAACTCAAATTTGACATCCTCATTACGATCTGGTGCCATTTGGCCACCCTGCCATCAACCCGGAATATCCGTAACATGGTTCCGATGGACCAATTTCGGTAATTTTACAAGTACACTTTCCGACTTGTCAAACAACACTGATATTTGCTCAGGAACTCAAATTTGACATCCTCATTACGATCTGGTGCCATTTGGCCACTCTGCCACCAACCCGGAATATCCGTAATATGGTTCCGGTGGACCAATTTCGGTAATTTCACGAGCACACTTTCCGACATGTCAAACAACACTGATTTTTGCTCAGGAACTCAAATTTGACATCCTCATTACGATCTGGTGCCATTTGGCCACTCTGCCATCAACCCGGAATATCCGTAACATGGTTCCGATGGACCAATTTCGGTAATTTTACAAGTACACTTTCCGACTTGTCAAACAACACTGATATTTGCTCAGGAACTCAAATTTGACATCCTCATTACGATCTGGTGCCATTTGGCCACTCTGCCACCAACACGGAATATCCGTAATATGGTTCCGGTGGACCAATTTCGGTAATTTCACGAGCACACTTTCCGACATGTCAAACAACACTGATTTTTGCTCAGGAACTCAAATTTGACATCCTCATTACGATCTGGTGCCATTTGGCCACTCTGCCATCAACCCGGAATATCCGTAACATGGTTCCGGTGGACCAATTTCGGTAATTTCACAAGTACACTTTCCGACATGTCAAACAACACTGATTTTTGCTCAGGAACTCAAATTTGACATCCTCATTACGATCTGGTGCCATTTGGCCACCCTGCCACCAACCCGGAATATCCGTAACATGGTTCCGGTGCACCAATTTCGGTAATTTCACGAGCACACTTTCCGACATGTCAAACAACACTGATTTTGGCTCAGGAACTCAAATTTGACATCCTCATTACGATCTGGTGCCATTTTGGCTACCATGCCACCAACCCGGAATATCCGTAACATGGTTCCGATGGACCAATTGCGGTAATTTCACAAGTGTATCTTCCGATATGTCAAACAACACTGATTTTTGCCCAGAAACTCAAATTTGACATCCTCAGTACGTCAAACAACACTGATATTTGCTCAGGAACTCAAATTTGACATCCTCATTACGATCTGGTGCCATTTGGCCACCCTGCCACCAACCCGGAATATCCGTAACATGGTTCCGATGGACCAATTTCGGTAATTTTACAAGTACACTTTCCGACATGTCAAACAACATTGATATTTGCTCAGGAACTCAAATTTGACATCCTCATTACGATCTGGTGCCATTTGGCCACTCTGCCACCAACCCGGAATATCCGTAACATGGTTCCGGTGGACCAATTTCGGTAATTTCACGAGCACACTTTCCGACTTGTCAAACAACACTGAATTTGGCTCAGGAACTCAAATTTGACATCCTCAGTACGTTCTGGTGCCATTTGGCCACCCTGCCACCAACCCGGATTATCCGTAACAAGGTTCTAATGGACCAATTTACGGATACTTTCCGATTTGTCAATTACCGAAATTGGTCCACCGGAACCATTTTTTCCGGATATTCCGGGTTGATGGCAGGGTGGCCAAATGGCACCAGATCGTAATGAGGATGTCAAATTTGAGTTCCTGAGCCAAAATCAGTGTTGTTTGACATATCGGAAAGTACCCTTGTGAAATTACCGAAATTGGTCCACCGGAACCATGTTACGGATATTCCGGTTTGGTGGCAGAGTGGCCAAATGGCACCAAATCGTAATGAGGATGTCAAATTTGAGTTTCTGAGCAAAAATCAGTGTTGTTTGGCATGTCGGAAAGTGTCCTTGTGAAATTACCGAAATTGGTCCAACGGAACCATGTTACGGATATTCCGGGTTGATGGCAGGGTGGTCAAATGGCACCAGATCGTAATGAGGATGTCAAATTTGAGTTCTTGAGCAAAAATCAGTGCCGTTTGACAAGTCGGAAAGTGTGCTCGTGAAATTACCGAAATTGGTCCATCAGAACCATGTTACGGATATTCCGGGTTGGTGGCAGGGTGGCCAAATGGCACCAGATCGTAATGAGGATGTCAAATTTGAGTTCCTGAGCCAAAATCAGTGTTGTTTGACATGTCGGAAAGTGTGCTCGTGAAATTACCGAAATTGGTCCACCGGAATCATGTTACGGATATTCCGGGTTGGTGGCAGGGTGGCCAAATGGCACCAGATCGTAATGAGGATGTCAAATTTGAGTTCCTGAGCAAATATCAGTGTTGTTTGACATGTCGGAAAGTGTGCTCGTGAAATTACCGAAATTGGTCCACCGGAACCATGTTACGGATATTCCGGTTTGGTGGCAGAGTGGCCAAATGGCACCAAATCGTAATGAGGATGTCAAATTTGAGTTCCTGAGCAAAAATCAGTGTTGTTTGACATGTCGGAAAATGTACTTGTGAAATTACCGAAATTGGTCCACCGGAACCATGTTACGGATATTCCGGTTTGGTGGCAGAGTGGCCAAATGGCACCAAATCGTAATGAGGATGTCAAATTTGAGTTCCTGAGCAAAAATCAGTGTTGTTTGACATGTCGGAAAGTGTACTTGTGAAATTACCGAAATTGGTCCACCGGAACCATGTTACGGATATTCCGGGTTGATGGCAGGCTGGCCAAATGGCACCAGATCGTAATGAGGATGTCAAATTTGAGTTCCTGAGCCAAAATCAGTGTTGTTTGACATGTCGGAAAGTGTGCTCGTGAAATTACCGAAATTGGTCCACCGGAACCATGTTACGGATATTCCGGGTTGGTGGAAGGGTGGCCAAATGGCACCAGAAAGTACTGAGGATGTCAAATTTGATTTCCTGAGCCAAATTTAGTGCCGTTTGACATGTCGGAAGCCATATTAGACTTGATGTAGAATTCGACATCCGTTCCTGTGTAGTCGGTTCCGGAAGGGTGGCCAATTCATATCCGATGGTCCGGGATCAAAGGAATATGCCTTATATGTCCAGAACAGGTCTTGGAGCAAATTGGGATGGTTTTTTTGAAGAATTTATGATAATAATCATGATTTGTAGATTGGGTTGCATACCCGGACAAAAACCTACCCCACTAGGTTCCGGAATATCTCCGTGGCCAAGTGACCGATCAGTGTATCAGTGTTGTTTGACAAGTCGGAAAGTGTACTTGTAAAATTACCGAAATTGGTCCATCGGAACCATGTTACGGATATTCCGGGTTGGTGGCAGGGTGGCCAAATGGCACCAGATCGTAATGAGGATGTCAAATTTGAGTTCCTGAGCAAAAATCAGTGTTGTTTGACATGTCGGAAAGTGTACTTGTGAAATTACCGAAATTGGTCCACCGGAACCATGTTACGGATATTCCGGGTTGATGGCAGAGTGGCCAAATGGCACCAGATCGTAATGAGGATGTCAAATTTGAGTTCCTGAGCAAAAATCAGTGTTGTTTGACATGTCGGAAAGTGTGCTCGTGAAATTACCGAAATTGGTCCACCGGAACCATATTACGGATATTCCGGGTTGGTGGCAGAGTGGCCAAATGGCACCAGATCGTAATGAGGATGTCAAATTTGAGTTCCTGAGCAAATATCAGTGTTGTTTGACAAGTCGGAAAGTGTACTTGTAAAATTACCGAAATTGGTCCATCGGAACCATGTTACGGATATTCCGGGTTGATGGCAGGGTGGTCAAATGGCACCAAATCGTAATGAGGATGTCAAATTTGAGTTCCTGAGCAAAAATCAGTGTTGTTTGACATGTCGGAAAATGTACTTGTGAAATTACCGAAATTGGTCCACCGGAACCATGTTACGGATATTCCGGTTTGGTGGCAGAGTGGCCAAATGGCACCAAATCGTAATGAGGATGTCAAATTTGAGTTCCTGAGCAAAAATCAGTGTTGTTTGACATGTCGGAAAGTGTACTTGTGAAATTACCGAAATTGGTCCACCGGAACCATGTTACGGATATTCCGGGTTGATGGCAGGCTGGCCAAATGGCACCAGATCGTAATGAGGATGTCAAATTTGAGTTCCTGAGCCAAAATCAGTGTTGTTTGACATGTCGGAAAGTGTGCTCGTGAAATTACCGAAATTGGTCCACCGGAACCATGTTACGGATATTCCGGGTTGGTGGAAGGGTGGCCAAATGGCACCAGAAAGTACTGAGGATGTCAAATTTGATTTCCTGAGCCAAATTTAGTGCCGTTTGACATGTCGGAAGCCATATTAGACTTGATGTAGAATTCGACATCCGTTCCTGTGTAGTCGGTTCCGGAAGGGTGGCCAATTCATATCCGATGGTCCGGGATCAAAGGAATATGCCTTATATGTCCAGAACAGGTCTTGGAGCAAATTGGGATGGTTTTTTTGAAGAATTTATGATAATAATCATGATTTGTAGATTGGGTTGCATACCCGGACAAAAACCTACCCCACTAGGTTCCGGAATATCTCCGTGGCCAAGTGACCGATTCCGGATTTCTTTGTAGATTCTGAAAATAGAGATTTGTCCGGTTCTTTTGAGGGGTGAACGAACTTATTTGGTCAAAAGATGCCAAAGATACAGCATTTTTAATGTTTTTTCGGTATCTCGCATCAGACGTTCGGACTGTAAGGGTTAAGGTTGACAACGCAATTTTAAGTTTGGATGCGCCCTTCAAAGGTTGTAAACTTGAAGCGCCCTTTTAGATTGGAAACGTTCTTTTGAAGTTTGGAGCACCCCTAAAAAAACGAACTTGAAATGTTGGAAGCGTCCTATGAAGATGAGAATAGCAATTTTAAGGTTTGTCCTTTTATTGTTTAAAGCACCCTTTAAAATTTGGAAACGCCCTTTTTAAGATTTTAAATGTCATTTTCAAGGTTGGAAACGTTCTTTTTAGGTTGGAAACGGCATTTTAAGATAAGAAGTTTTATGTAAGGTTCTTTTCTAGGTTGAATGCATCTTATTAGATGGTAACGCCATTTTTAAGGTGGGAAACACCCTTTTAGTGATGAAAATGTTCTCTTAAAGTTGGAGCATTTTTTAAGGTTGAAAATGTTTCTTAAAGTTGGGAAACACCCTTTAAAAGTTGAAAACGCCCTTTTCAAGGTTGAGAATGTCATTTAAAAGTTAGAAACTAAAAAAAGATGCAATATTTAAAATATTTTAACACATTTTTGCAGCAGATGATGTAATTCAAACCAGAAAAACGAATCGCATCCACCCTCTTTGTGTAAGTTCTCGATTCGCCCCTTTAACTCAAGCCATCCATCATCTCCAGAGACCAAGCCCCTCCGACGTCGGAGGAGCGAGCAAACAAAATTATGAATTAATGAACTATGGATGATGCACTTTAATTACACGCACCCTCTCTACGGTTTGAATTTCTGCAATTTGTCCGGAAGCTGAAACTGCACTCCAGATAGGGGTCTTCTTGGGGGTTCGACCATGAGGAGGAGGTCAGCCAGGGAGGATCGGCAAGGAATTTGCAATATGCAAATAAGCTTCTAATCTCCCCCGGGGATTTAGGAGGGTGAAAATGCATGCATGTTATAGGAGCTCGCGTGGCTCGTTGTCTAATGGATGGTCGGCTCCTGCGGTGGAAAATGATGACGATGACGGGTTCGGGCACACCCTGACTATGAGGGGGAAATGGTTTGAATGATGGTTGAAACTTGGGGAAGCGTTGCTGTTTTTTAGACTGGATCGACAAATTGAATTGATATTAGAAAAAAAGATTAAAAATTAGGATTTGGAAGATTGAAACGAGTTTTAATATCAGAACCCATATTGAGAGACCTCGAAGAATCTTTGGGCATGATCATGTAACTTTTTGAAACCATACAGAAACTTTGAAGATCATCTTCACGTATTATTTGAAACCCATGGAGAAACGTTAAAGATTTTTAGGGTACCTTGGAAATTCTAGGAATAACTTTGAAATCTTCAAAAAAACATTGGTATTATTAGAAATCCATCATGTATTATTGGAAATTCTTGGAGAAACTTTGAAAATCTTCAGGATGCATTGAAAATTTATGGAGTAACTTTGAGAATCTTCGTGTATCATCGGAAATACTAGGAAAAACTTGTAAAGATCTTTAGGAAACATTGGAAATCCTTGGAGTAACTATGAAGATCTTCAGGAAACATTGGAAATCTTTGGGATAACTTAGAGAATCAAACATTGGAAACTATAAAAGAATCTTACATATACTTGAGGATCCTTTAAGAATCTTTAAGTATCAACAAGAATCTCTTCTGAAATTTAGTTATTTTAGAGAATCTTTAAAAAGTAATAATAGGATTCCTTCAAATAATATAAAATCAACGAGTATAATTGAATATTTTCTGAAACCTAGAAAAAATAAGGAATCCTTAGGGTAACTTTGAGATTCTTTGGATCCTTCTAGTTAGTTTGAATTGCATATCTTCAAAAAACAATAAGTTATTTAACAATTGGGGAAAAAAACTCATCAAAATCTTATAAAAATTAGTTTTTTTTGTGTAAGAAACCATCCACAAACTACGTGAACACTTTTTTGGAAATCTCAACCCCCCCCCCTCCTCGTGGCCAATTTTCCATACAAAAAAACGTTATATGGAGCGTGGACAACCACCTTAACCCCAACCCCCTCCAAGTGTCCACGTGGTTTATGGATGATCCCTAACCTAATCTAATCTAACACAGATCGATACCAAGCATGCTTGAAAGTCTTATGGTGAGATTACGCCCCAAGTACTTTTCTTGTCAATATTAGTAATTGCAGTTCATCCAAAAATAGCCAAAAGTGTATTACAAAAACTAAAGCGGCCAGCCCTACTGCGTTGTGTTTGACACAGAGAGGATTCTGAAAACGGATCACATTTCGCAGAATCAACAGGGGAGGAAGGATGTGTGGACATACCTTACCAAACGCTCAAATTTATTATTCTATAAATGAGTTTTTTGTGATTCACCTTTTGCTAGTTTTAAATATTTATTGTGAGCATTTGTGTTATTAAATAAAAACTAGATGCAGTCTGACTTCACATCGTTCATCCGGCAAGGGGGAGCGCACTTTTGACTGAGGTGCACTTTCCTGGTCAAACAACAAATAGGGAGTCCAGACTATTCCAGGGGGACACCAGATGCAGCAGCAACTCTCCCTGGTGACCAATATATTTCACTGACTTACATTATTGATGCTGCCAGAATTTGAAAGCGGAGGTTGGAAAATTGTTTGTTTAGTGTGTTAATAAATCAAGTAAAAGCAATATTTTATTATAATCATTAAATTAGCAAACATTCTTCATTGAAAGACATCCACAATTGTTGAGCAGACTGAAATTGAGCCAAATAAATGAATTTTAACGAAAACGTATGACTACGTCTACCAATAATATTTTATAATTTTTATTTATTCAAGAATAATACATTGTGACAATAATTTTAGATTAGTCGGTTTGAATTCAGTATTCAAACTAACCTCAAATCGTTCCATTTTGCGGTCATAAACCTAGAATCTACCATTCTAATAAAACGGGAGAAGCGGGGGCACCAAGTCTGCTCCGGAAGTGTTCGTTTATTTAACCCGCATCCGGTCGAGACGCTCCCATAGAGAGAATTAGAGAACACACACAAAAAATCTCTCATTCAATCATCAAGATTGAAAGATTCTGTGCTCTTTGGAACGATTTGTTTTCATCTTCGCGAGCAGCTCAAAACAGACACATCCAAATATTTAAATTAAGTGATACAAATCAGAGAAGATGAAAAATAATAGGAGGAAAAACTCTCACAAACAATTCCGCGCGAGAGAGCAGCATTTTTCCACTCTCTTACTTGTTTCTTGTTGTTTCTATTAGATTATGTTTACAAAGTACACACACTCACACAAAAACTCACATTTGGCGCGCGAAATGAATGGAAACACATCGTGTGCCAGAGGTTTTTCCTCTTCTCTATGAGCTGCGCGATTTTTTTTGTTTGTCAAATTCACTCTCGATTTTTTTTTTCTCTTCATCATCATCATTCTACAACTTCCAACGGTCTTTGTCGTCGTCGTCGTCGTAATCAACGTTTCGAAGTGAAAAAAAGAGCATTGAAGGTTTTTTTTGCTTCTCGTGCATGACTAAAGAAACATTTTAAAAGGGCGAATTTGGAATCTGCAAAATTGAATAAATTTTGCAGCAAAAAAACCTAAAATTAAAAAAGATACAAAAAATGAGACACTTTCAAACACTCGTCAAGAGGGGTGCTCTTTTGATTGCAATATGAATGGGATAGTCTCTAGCCTCAAATGACGGAATTGCCTGGGGCATTTATAGTAGCGAATAGATGGATGCTTTTTAGAAGCCGTGGGTATAACGTTTTACAACCGGTACCGTTTTGTCATACAAACGACGACACGACGACGACGTGCGAAATAAAAGTTTAGAGGGATAAAAATTGGCGAGCAGTAACGAGTGAGCAATTAACAGTGCTATTGTTGGTGAGTGGGATTATTTGGGTTTCCAATTTGGCACTGATTTGATGAAGATGAAAGTGTTTTTTTTTTAGTTTTATTTCTTTGAAAATTCAGTATAATTAATAGCAAATAAAATTGATATTTTTATGTAAGGCATTAATTTATTTTTTTCCAATCAAAACATGTTTTGTCGGTCATTTTTACACGCTAACTTTTAATATTTTGCCATTCAGATCATTAAAAAATTGAATAAAAACTTAATCCCACGACTATAGTTGAGGTAAAAAAGGAATAATGGCCAAAATCGGCTTTTTCGAAAAACTTAAATTTTTTAATGAAAATCAAAGTTTAATCAACCGAAAACCAGTTAAAATGCATTTTCCTGCGTTTATAATCGTATTTAGCATGTTTGAATTCCTTTGAAGACTTTTAAAATTTTCACGGAATACCGATGTACAGTCCCACGAAAAGTTTTTTTTTTCGCGAAAAAAAAATCCGTCAAAAGGGGAAATATACCCATTTTAATCACGTTCACTTTAAGGCGTTCGACCAATTCTCAACACTTTTGCCGTTTTCCGCTATTAAATCAACATTTTCAGATGTATCAACAATGGAGAGTTGCTTGCTAACTTTTATTTGAGCTATTTATTACTTTGGAACAGTCAAAAACACTTTATGAAAGCTGTCACATTTGAGATGGGCGTAAGTTATTTAAATATTTTTGTATTTTGTAATTTAAAAATGTCTATATCTCGAAGCCGTTGCATCGTATCAAAAAGTGGTTAAAGACAAACTTGTAGGAAATTGGCCGGGCTTTCTGAAAAAAAAAACACTGAAATAAAAATACACGCCACTTCCATGAGATTTTTCAATTTTTTAGTTTAAAAGTTAAATTTGAAGGTTAAAAATTTTTGAGGAAATAGCCTAAAATGTTACAAAAAGACTCACGAAAATGCAGGATGGTATGTCTCTCCTAAAAAAATACTAAAATCATTTACTAAAACTGTTTTTTTTTTTTTGAAAAGTGGTCTAAACTTCAAAATTTTTAAAACCCGATGGTGGGAATTGATTCCCCTGACAATTTTACATAAAAGTCTCCATATTGACCATTGCCCTATGTCAAATCCTTGTGAAGTTACAGTGGTTTTAAAAATAAAAATGTTGAAAAAATGGTTTTTTATATTTTTTTTGCAATTTCTAAATAACAGACTTGATTTTTCAGTCTCGAAAAAATGTTTGCCGAAAAGCTCGTCCAATTTCCTATAAGTTTGCCTTTGACTGCATTTAAATTGGATGTATGGGGTTGCAGATATTTCCGGCAATAGTAGTTTATGCAACAAGTTGCAAAAAGAGGATTTTTTTCAGCACGAGTCGTACATTTATCCAACGAGGTTCACCGAGTTGGATAAATACGAAGAGTGCTGAAAAAATCAAGTTTTGTAACGAGTTCCATACAACATTTTTTGCAATTCCAAAAAAACACACAATGAGTGAAATTTTATGTCAAATTTTCATGTATTTTGTCAATAAATCGTTTAAATCAAAAAAATGTTGAAAAGTGTTACTTTTCGAAACAAGTGCTGAAAAGTTCAACTTTTCAGCACCCATTTGAGTGCTGAAAAGTAGAACTTTTCAGCATTTATTTTGAAAAGTGTTGCTATTCGATTCTGTTATTTTTGGTACAGAAAAGAAGGCTATTTCGTCGTTCAAGAATGACAGGAAAAGTAAGTAGTTTCACGACGGAATTGCAAAAAAATATTTTCGAGATACGGGAAGCAAGTCTGTCATTTAGAAATTGCAAAAAAAACATCAAAAAACCTAATTTTTCAACATTTTTATTTTTAAAAGTGCTGTAACTTTACAATTCGTACATTACATAGAACAATGGTCAATATGGAGACTTTTATGTAAAATTGTCTGGGGAATCGATTCCCACCATCGGTTTTTGAAAATTTTGACGTTTAGACCACTTAAAAAAACAGTTTTAGTAAATGATTCCTGCATTTTTCGTGAGTCTTTTTGTAACATTTTAGGCTATTTCCTCAAAAAATTTGAACGAATAAAAATCGTGACATCACCTTCAAATTTAACTTTTAAACTAAAAAATTGTAAAATCTCATGGAAGTGGCGTGTATTTTTGTTTCAGTGTATTTTTTCAGCAAGCCCGTCCAATTTCCTACAAGTTTGTTTTTGACCACTTTTTGATACGATGCAACGGCTTCGAGATATAGACATTTTTAAATTACAACATACAAAAGATATAAACAACTTACGCCCTTCTCAAATGTTATTTTCGAGTACAATTGGTTCCATATACACAAAAATGGCTTATATAGGCCTCGGATAACATGTCTAAAAAGTTTCATTGAAATCGGAGAGGGTCGGGTACAAAAATACCAGAAAAATTCCTGATTTGAGCTGGAATTGCTGTTTAGCATTAAAATTTTAAAACTGTTGTTGGAAAGGATTATTTTCTACAAAAAGAAGATTTAATTAGTTTCTTAATTTTAAATACTTTGTATTATTTAAAACAGAATTAAAATTAAACTTCCAAAATGAAGGCTTTTTTGTAAAACTGATTTAATATAAAACTGATTAAACTCTTTATTCTTGCGTCGAAGTGTCATTTTAGACAATATTTTATAAGAATAACGTTTTTTATTTTTTTATGCAAAACTGTTATTTTCTGTCAATATAACCTCAAATTTAAATGCAATTTATTTTAAGTCAATCAACTAACTTGACTTAATAGGTTTATTGATCTTCAATTGATATTTAGTAATAGTTGGAAATTATTGCAAAATGAAATTAAAATTCGACCAATGTCACCCCGTTTTAACATTTTGTAAAAACGTATCTTTTTAGTATTTCTCCTTGAATAAATATTTTTCATTAAAAAAGTTGCAATAATTTAGGGAAAAAAATATAGAATTCGTTTTTATCCCACTTTTCACACAAAAAAAGTATTTTTTTTTTTTGCAAACAAAACACTTTTTCCTGAACTTGTATTGTTTCCTGATTTTGCCAAAATAATATCTACAAAAAAAATTTATGGACAGTTTTGGCTAAAAAGTTTTATTTGTTCAAATTTGCTTAAACGAAATAGCAAATTCAGTCATAATGTCATAATGTTTGCCAGCTAGACAAGACTCACAGCTTTGATACTTTGACATTTTATCGAGAAGTTTGGTCAATTAAAAGGTTTGAAAATAAAGGAATAATACAGATTTTTTTTTTTGTTTTCCAGAATCAGCTTAATGCACATGACATTTTAAACTTTGATTTGTTTCATGAACCATTTGCAAATAATTTAAATCAGTTGAAACATAAAAGACCCAATTAGATCTTCCCATTAATTCAGCTAACCTTCCCAATTGTATTCTAAACAACTGGTGGGATAACTTCAAACCACACACGTGCAGCATCCTGCCCAATCACCAAGAGTGTAGAATCTAAATACATACACATCTGTCATTACGCTCCCTGCTAGGTTTCCCATAGTTCCGCTAGGAACAGCTTATTAAAATCTTCAAAGGGACTGTGCTGCTGCACTTCTGGTTCTTCCTCGAACTCACACAAAAAGTGTAGCATATTTTCAGCACGTGACCCCGGCCTCGGTCGCGCCATCCGCCGGGGCACGTGCGGCCGCTTTTAATCCTTTTTGTTTTGTCGGTCCACGCGCGCGCGTCATCCTTGTTGACGTTTCTGGATGCTGCTGGATGTTTGCAATTAGAGCGCGCGCGAGTTGTTCAAAGGGATGAGTTGCAGCCGTAAAAGTTGCACAGTTTTTTTGTTGTTGTTTTAGGGGTTAGATCTCTTCATCTGAGGAGTCTGCATATGGCTTCAGGGGGCTTCACTCTGGTCTGCAGCCAGGACTTGTTTTTTTCCTTTGGATGTCAGTTTTTGAGCGAGAAGAGTAGGGGAAGGTCCAGCATTTTCATAACAATCATTTACATAATGATGGTGTGCGTGTGTACACAAGGAATAATTTCCTTCCCACTGACATCATGCTCGGGAGATATGCAGATCATCAGCGCAGCGGGGTTGGGATTCGCAGCGCCGTTAAGCCGTTGCAGAACAACAACAAAGAGATGAACATGGATAGATAAAAGCCCCTCGAACCCGAGGGGATTCGTGGCAGAAGTAAAGGGATCGTATGAAGACCTCGAATGAATCAGGCACAGTTAAAAATACTTATTTTGGGCATTTTGGGAACAAATATCATGAAGGATAGTTGAGTACTTCCGTTTCCCGTAATGGAATACCGCCTTAATATCGATTAATATCCGTGATGGATATTGGTTTACTTTTGGACATTAGGTCAAAGTGCTTTGGTGATGAATATTTATGTTGGACATAAGGTTAAAGTGCCCTGGTGGTTGAAATTGGTTTCGGACAATAGGTCAAAGTGCTTTGGTGAGTAATATTGGTCTTGGACAATAGGTTAAAGTACCCTGGTGGTGTTAAAATTGGTTATGGATACAAGGTTAAAGTACCCTCATGGTTGAAATTGGTTTTGGACATTAGGTCAAAGTGCTTTGGTGAGGAATATTGGTGTTGAACAATAGGTTAAAGTGCCCTGTTGGTTGAAATTGGTTTTGGACATTAGGTCAAAGTGCTTTGGTGAGGAATATTGGTGTTGGACAATAGGTTAAAGTGCCCTGGTGGTTGAAATTGGTTTCGGACAATAGGTCAAAGTGCTTTGGTGAGTAATATTGGTGTTGGACAATAGGTTAAAGTACGCTCGTGGTGTTGAAATTGGTTATGGATACAAGGTTAAAGTACCCTCATGGTTGAAATTGGTTTTGGACATTAGGTCAAAGTGCTTTGGTGAGGAATAATGGTGTTGGGCATTAGGTTGAAGTGCCCGGGTGGTTGAAGTTGCTGTTGAACATTAGGTTAAAGTGCCCTGGTGGTTGAAATTGGTGTTGGACATTAGGTTAAAGTGCCCTGGTGGTTGAAGTTGATTTTGGACATTAGGTCAAAGTGGAAAGAAATTGGTTTTGGACATTAGGCTAAAAAGCCCGGGTGGTTGAAGTTGATGTTGAACATTAGGTTAAAGTGCCCTGGTGGTTGAAATTGGTGTTGGACATTAGGTTAAAGTGCCTTGGTGGTTGAAATTGGTTATGGCTACTAGGTTAAAGTGCCCTGGTGATAGAAGTTGGTGTTGGACATTAGGTCAAAGTGCTTTGGTGATGAAAATTGGTTTTGGACATAGGTTTCAAGTGCCCTGGTGGTTGAAGTTGCTGTTAGACATTAGGTTAAAGTGCCCTGGCGGTTGAAATTGCTGTTGGACATTAGGTTAAAGTGCCCTGGTGGTTGAAATTGGTTTTGGACATTAGGTCAAAGTGCTTTGGTGATGGATATTGGTGTTGGACATTAGGTTAAAGTGCTCTGGTGATATAAGTTGATGTTGGACATTAGGTTAAAGTGTCCTGGTGGTTGAAATTGGTGTTTTATTAGGTTAAAGTGCCCTGGTGGTTGAAGTTGCTGTAGAACATAAGGTTAAAGTGCCCTGGTTATTGAATTTGGTGTTGGACATTAGGTTAAAGTGCCCTGGTGATGGAAATTGGTTTTGGACATTAGGTCAAAGTGCTTTGGTGATGAATACTGGTGTTGGACATTAGGTTAAAGTGGCCTGATGATGGGTATTGGTGTAGGACATAAGGTCATCTCTTGAGTCACTTGTTGAAAATCAGAAATATAAATAAGTTCTCATTTTTGTAAAACCTGTACGTCCTGGGACCAAACTTTTGCCAATGAAGTTGGCACATTTGTTAGATAGTAAATAGCTGTACTTTTTTCTCTCAGTGCCACCTTCTTCAACCCAAACCTACTCTCTGCGTAGACTAGAAGCGATTTGCATGCTAATGCAGCGAAATTTCCATTTCTGAGGCGCGGCTGCATCATTTGCGAGAAGCAAGTATTCCGCCAATCCTTCAAAAAAGGACGCAACGACGACGCATAAATAACGGCGGCGCGTCGGAAAAATAGACTATAAATTTTATCCGATGATGAGCTGCACTTTTTGCTGCGACGACGAGCTCGCAGGGTGGTCTAGAAGGGCTTATTACGTGTGGGATAGAAGGAGCTTGTTGTTGTTGCGAAAATAAGCGCTACTGGATTTGGCTTGGGTGTGCTTGTAACGTTTGATTTATGTGTCTGAACGAGCCTGTGTCGTTTATTGTTGTTTTGCCAAATTGAGTTAAGGGGAAGCGATGGAATTATCTCGAAATTTCATTATGAACTAGTCATTTACTTTCTTCGATGAAACTCTCAAAAGAATATCAATGAGTAAACGATATCCTCATGAAAATATCTGATATTTGTCTTAGCAATACAACATGACTCTAGCCGGCTGTGAAATTACGAGAAAGTACAGTTTGAAACAGACAGTTATTCCGTTACGCAAGGTCACACTACCACACACTCACGAAATGACATAATAACAAGAGTGTATTATAATAGCACCAATACAAGTCCCCTTCCCCTATTTTCAATATCTAACACAATGAAGACGAACCCTTCTTTCATCTTTTCGTCAACCAACACCATGCCAAAAAACCGTATTTTAAACTTTTCAAAACAATCTGAGCCGCAGAAAACTTTTCAACCCATTAAATTTAAGGGTGCCACTCGCATGAATTACCCTCATATGTAAGTCTGTGTGTTTACTTCCAAGGGGTTGTAATCTCTTTAAAAATTACACACTGCCCTAATTTCTTGGAAGATTCGAGTCGAACCCATTCAAGGAAGTGCGAGAAAACGTTTCACGCACTGTTGACAGTTGGCGACAAAATTGTCAAAGTGTGAGTGAGGGCGACTTCCGCTAAATTTAAAGTGGCGGGAAATTTGTGAGGGGTGACTTTTTTAGATTTTGAGGGGAAGGGTGAGTTGTGTGTCTTGATTGAATGTGAGTCCTTTTAAAGTAGCGTCGTTTTACGATTCTGAGAAAGATTCTTTCGAGAACAATATCAACAAGTGAGCAAGTCATGTGATTGCTTTACGATTCCATTGAGGATAACTTACTCAATTTGCTTGAATTAGATCGCTAGGGGTTGAGTGGGAATTCGCCATACCTGTAACAAGAGAAGAGTGAGAAAAAGGTAATTAATATTCATGAAATTGTCACATTTTAAGAGGGGGGACATCATAACGTCTTATTTTCTTTCTCGAAAAAAATACGACAACAACAACCTTGCATAACCGAATTAGCACACAAATTGCATCTTCAAAAATGCCCGACACTTATCACTCGCAAACAGCTGATAATTGCATGTCGTAAAATGAAACACGAAACAGGTGCTCCTCAAAACTTCAATTAATCGCGCACATGTCGGTGGACGACAGGGATGCCCTTTTAAGGGCACACACGCCAGCTGATTGGTTTCGCTGGAGCTCGCGGAAAACCGGAATATCCATTAGGGGGCTCGTGCCGTTCAATATCCAGGTGTATCGCGCGAGCGGATATCAACAACAGTGTTGACTGAGGAAAGAGTGAGAGATGGGTGGGTTTTGCAACAATTTATCATCTTTTTCACGATTATTTTATTCCGTGGGGGGCACGCGCCGGGGTGAACGCAGCTGCCATCTCTCAAGGTGCGGTAAAAATAGGCTGAAATCGATCAGAGTTCAATTTTTGCTTCAAAGTTGTGTTTAAAATCACTAGAGATCTTCATCGTTTGACATAGACTTTTATTAGGACTTGATCTACCAATCCAAATTGACTTGGACTTTAAATTTGACTTTGAATTTGACTTGATCTATCGTTAATGACTTCAACTATTAATCTGACTTGGCTTGGACTACTCAATTAAGTTTGACTTAATCAAAGCAGGCAGGACTTACTACATGACTTAGACTACATAACGGACTTTTTCTACCGATCTAACTTCTTTTGGTCTACAAATTTGACTTTGACTTGGTCACTCAAAATGTTTGGCTTAGACTGCAAACCTGACTTTATCTATCCATCTGCCAAGACTTGGACTATAATTTTACTATGACTTGATCTCTCCAACTGATTTGACTTAGAATACAAATTTGACTTTGACTTGAAGTCCTTCGAACGGACTTTTATTATTCGAGCAATTCTCTCATATTTCAGTAATTCGTTTTTTTTTGTATTTTTTAATCCGGCTGAAGCTTTTTTGTTGCCTTCGGTATGCCCAAAGAAGCCATTTTGCATTATCAATTTGTCCATATAATTTTCCATACAAATTTTTCAGCTGTCCATACAAAAATTATGTATGAAAATTCAATCGATTTGGTGTCCTCGGCAAAGTTGTAGGTATGGATAAGGACTACACTGGAAAAAATGATACGAGGTAAAAATTGTTTTGTTGATTTTTAATTTCACTTTTGCCACTAAAACTTGATTTTCAAAAAAATATTATTTTTTTATATGTTTTAGGGGACATAAAATGCCAACTTTTCAGAAATTTCCATGTTGTGCAAAAAATCTTTGACCGTGTTATGAATTTTTTTTTATCAATACTGAATTTTTCAAAAAATCGAAATATTGGTCGAAGAAATTTTTCAACTTTTTTTTTCGATATAAAATCAAATTTTTAATCAAAAAGTACTTAAGCGAAATTTTGATAAAGTGCACCGTTTTCAAATTAAAGCCATTTTTAGGTAACTTTTTTGAAAATAGTCGCAGTTTTTCATTTTTTTTAAATTAGTGCACATGTTTGCCCACTTTTGGAAAAAATATTTTTGAAGGGCTGAGAAAATTCTCTTTATTTTGTTTTTTTTTTTAACTTTGTTGATACGACCCTTAGTTGCTCAGATATTGCAATGCAAAGGTTTAAAAACAGGAAATTTTTTGTTTTCTAAGTTTCACCAAAACAACCCACAATTTTCTAACGTCGATATCTCAGCAACTAATGGTCCGATTTACAATGTTAAAACATGAAAAATTCGTGAAATTTTTGAATCTTTTCAAAAACAAATTTTCAAAAAAATTAAATCAAGACTGATACTTCAAAAGAGCATAATATTGAAGGTTTGGCCCTTTTGACCAAATCATTCTTGTTGGACCTGACTTTAACTACAAAATCATCAAACGATCTGACTTGACTTGGAATATACATTTGACCTTGACTTAATTTTAAGATCTCAAGATCTCTTAAATATAGATAAAATCTCTCAAAATTCCGGAAATGGATTTTATTATTGTGGTTTGGTTGAGCGTTTTAGCAGAATGCATTACTGTGAATACAAAGAGACGAGTTGTTCCTTTTAATTCCGCTATATATTTTTAATATCTTGACAGATACGTATTTCGTCTACTATTGCAGACTTCATCAGTGTTCTGTTCTCGACTCGATTTTATTAGTTATTTTAAATTTAACTCAACCATTGTGGGAGCCTTTCATATGACCAAAGAAGCCATTTTGTAACATTGGTTTAAAAATACAAAAATAATACGTAAATATTCGAAACATTTTATGTTTTCATAGAATTTTCTGATAGATACACCCAAAGGAAAAATATATCTCAAAATCTGCAACAGTGGATTTGCTGCAGAAAATGTTATATTTTATTACATTTTTTGCAGCAAGCCCATAGATCATTTTTGCCCGCGTGTAAACACGTCAGCGATCTGCAGTTCTCACCAACACATATAATGATGGCGCGTCCCCGAGCAACACTCCAGAGAGAACATTATGTTTGCGCTCTGTCCCTCATCATTCATCAAGTGTCCATGGCGCGGTGGTAGCGTGTCGGATCAGCAACCTATAAGTTGATGGTTCAATCCTCGTTCTGTTAACATTTTTTTTTTTCTGCAATACAATCAATCTGCCGTCGGTAATGTCGATAATTGTCGGTAACGGGCAAAAATGTCATACCCCTATATCGCAAAAAATGCATGAGGACAGTTTTCATGCAGATTCTGATATACTTTCATGCCGCCATGTATCACAATCATGCGACCGCCGGTTGGGTGTATGATTCTTGGGCAAAGTTGTAAGTTTTAACGAGGACTATTCAGAAAAAAATTGGTTCATAAATAAAATTTTGCGGATTATTCAATTGTCATAAATAATTAATGAAAAATAAATCGAAATCTTACCCAAAACATAATTGACTTCAATTGTATCAAATTTATATGGAATAACTTTAAAGACATGAAAAGATGTAAGATAAGGCATGATAACACATTATTTCTGACACAAAATCTGTGAACGTTCCGAGATTAAATAAAACCATTTTTTTTTCACTGTGTAGATTACATAATTTATGATTTTACCTACAAAATTTGAATAGAACTTTGACTTGAATTTTCATTCAACTTACTCCAAATAGTGAATAATCATGGGAATATTACATCTAGGAATAAGGACAGATTTTGAGCTAGAAAAAACGTGCAACACTGCCTTGAAATATGAGAAAATTTACACATTTTTATGTAAAATCGCATTCTTTCCGCATGATTGGATGTAAAATCACATGGCAAGAGATATAAAAACAAACAAAATATGGAAGCCTCTTCTCAACAGATTTGTTAGATTATTTGATGTGATTCGGCGCCCTCTCCCCGTGCCATACCTTCACATTTAGGAGACCCGGGAGGCGGAGTCTTGTCGCAAAAAGAACGATACATGCCTGTGGATCCGTAGACGAAACCGCAAGGTTTAAGAGGGCCACATTATAAGGTGTTACGTCGATTCCGTTTTTTTTAAAAACATTGGAATCATCAACCTGTTAGCAAACTTAAAAGCACAACATTGTCTGAACTCAAAACCAAAAATAAATGTATTCTGTCGTGTGACGGTAACAGTAAAGATAGTCATTTTGACAGTTATAAACGTTTTACACAACGTAACCGATACATGGCAAAAGCTTCTCTTGTTCTAAATTAAATTATTTCCAAATTTATCCCACATTGAATGAAATTATAACAATTAAACAGCGAACAAATTGGGCCACTCAATTTTGACGACATCCTATAATGTTACCAATTTCCATCAAATTTCATAGCCTACTCGACGATCCCATCAGCTTCAAAAGTGCAACACTTTCGCTGCTAACATTGAGTCGTCCCAGCCTGACAACCAGTTTGCAAGGTGCACTTGGATTGCGCTGTGCAGCTGATTATGAGCTGGGATGGCTGTAACCTGCTGCTCTACATCTTCATTTTTTTTCTGTTGGACATGCGCGCCTACTATGCCTTGGGCCACATGTTGGACACGTACTCCGCGGGGCAAAAACATGAACGTTTGTGTGTGTGTTGAGTTATGCTGCCAATATGATAAAACCTGACACACGTATCGTGCCGCAGCTGCAGCGCACGCCAAAGTTATCAGCAATGCTGTCAAGTTGTGACGATCTTCAAGTTTTCAGTACTGACAAAACGATCGAAGCCCATGCAGCAGAAGCGAATTTAACTCAAAATCAATTACTTTTTTGCAACGTGTAACTTTGACAGTTGATTGTTTACGAATGAACAGCTAGCTGTCAAAGTTCCAGTAAACCCATGCAGCAAAAGCGCGTTGAACTCAACGAGTGCCAACTTTTGCTTAAGCGTGCAATCTTGACAGCTGATAATTGCTCAACCCTAACGCTAACGATTCTCGCTGAGCGTTTCAAATTTTCGCCAACTCTTTCATCTATCATTAACTCCAGTTAACCGGCGGGGGTTAAACTCCAATTTAGCAACGGTCGTTGGAGATCAGCGTGCGCGCTTTGGGGAAGTAAAACAAATCAACCCAGCACGCCAAACAAAAACCAAGCAAAAGTAAACAAAATAAAAAGAAGCGCGCTGAAAGATGTTATGAATAATAAAACTGGCACGCGACCAAATTTATCACCCGTCCATCGGTCGCACAGTCATCACACAAAACTGTCAATTTTGGCGACATTTGTGCGTACGCACTTGACGCAAAGAAGAAGAGGAAGGAGGATGTCAAAAAGAATGCGCGCGCTCGCGCTTGCTGTAAATGAGCATTAAAAAGTTAATTGCGACGGATATATGGTCAAAGTTGGGACGGTCGGTTATTGTTAGGGTAAATAAGCCAATAATGGGAGGGTCGTAAAGAGTTGATGGCGGCGAGGATGGTGGGAAGAGGTTGAGGGTTGAATTTCTGGGAGATAAATCTTATCTTAGTATTTTTGGCTATGTTTTTATTTACTTTTATCAGGATTATATGGGAACGTAGTCCTACGTCATGAGTGTTATCATATTATATATTTTTTAACGATAATTTATAGTCTTATTCACGCCAGTAGCTTTAGTTCAATGGATTAAGTCTAGACTGAATCTCGGGTTAATTTGGTAGGCCAAGTCTTATCATATACCAAGTCAAATTTGTAGATAAAATAGACAAATCTTGCAGATTGAGACAATTTAAGTTTGTGCTTATAACTTTTCAGACTAAAGACTCCAAATTTACAATTGTTTTGGTGAAAAATCAGCAAGGGGTCAAGTTAAACGTTAAGTTGTTGTGTTTACAGTAAAATCAAGCCTAAAATGGAGTCCAATCAGCAGAATCGAGCAACTAATACAGTCATATAAATCATATGATATCCTTAGGCCGGCTACGAAATTATGGAAAAAGTAAAACTTGTATCAGACTTTACTGGTTCTGATACAGCTTATCTCAGTCCCGGAAAGTAGTTGGTGTTAGCCTTCGCGCAGCTAGCAGTGACCTATTTCCAAATGACAAAACTTTTTTTGAGGATTCAAACTGGAATTGGAGTCAAGTCAGTGATGGAGTCAAATTAAAATCGGAGTTTAGTCAGTTAAGTAAGGCTTAAGTAACGAGCAGAGGAGCGAAGATATCAATGGAGTTCACGTCAGATCAAGTCTGTAATCAAGTCACAAGCATTCAAATGGAGTCTGAGACTCTCAGATCAGGGTGACCACTCAAATACCATTTTGAAATTCCCGACTTTTTCCCGACTTTTCCAGAAACTCAAATAATAAACATTTCTTATCTAAAGAAAGTTTTCAAACAAAAAACCTTCTCATAAAAAATCAATATAAACCATAAAAAACCTAAACGAATTAAAAGAAAATAAAACTATTGACAACTTTCGAAAAACAGAAATTTAACAACAAATTCCTAAAAAAAAACTTTAAAAATTGAAGCACTCATTCCGATTAGAAACATAAACAATTAGTCTTTGAAAAATAACCGAAAGCTTAATAATATTTGTAATTTCAATATTTATTTTTAAAATTGGCAAAAGTATAGTTTTTGATACTTCGTTTCAACTGGAAATGACAAAAAGTTAAAGATAACTAAATTTAAAATATTATTAATCTTAAATATGACTGCTGTTAATATTCTTTAAAATAATTTTGAAAATATCGAGGAATTCGTACAAAAATGTTTTTACAAAGTTTCCTTTTGAATTTTGTAAATTTTGTTTTTGATTTTTTGAATTTATGTTGATTTATCTAGTTGTCAGTATTTAACTGATTAAAAATTTTCAAAGAAAAAAAAAACAGTTTGATAAGATTTTATATTTTATCACTTATTTTATGTGATATGTTTGAAAGAAAAAAAATCTTTTAACATATTTGCAATAATATAAACCAAAATTTGTTGGATTTATTTTTTAACAAATTCAATATTTTTCATGTTTTCAAAACGATGTTCGTTCTGAATGAAAATTAAAAAAAAATCATTTAGAACGAATATCGAATGGATTTTTCGATATTTAAGTTTTCCGATAACTGAAAATCAAGCTTTATCTAAAGTATTTTACACATACTCACAAAAATTCAAGGGAATTATTTGGAAAAAATAAATGACTAAATGAATTTAGTTCAACAATTAAAAATATTTACCACAAAAAAACATTTCCAAACTCAAGTTGGAATCTTTTATCAAATATTCAATCAATGTGATCAAATCAAACAGAATCATACGTTTGCGCTAGCCATAATCGTTAAAATTAGGGTCAATTTTTATATTAATTTTTCATTAACTTTGTTGTTGTTTTAAGTTAGAGTAAGAACAAGAGGTAATGATAAACAAAAATAAATTCAGAAAAACGTTTGATTCATAAAAAGAATATGATAGAGTCTGTGTCAAATACCTCCAGATTTTATAAGTATTTTTAATGTCTTAAAAAACCTTTCAATTATCATATAGATTGAAATAGTGAAAGAAACCTTAAATTTAAAGTAAGAATTCTCGCTTACTTTTTCAAAAGGTCCTATGTACAAAGGAAACCCATGGCGGATTGGTTGTTTTGAAAAAGCAATCTAGAACTGAGTGAATTTAATTTGAAAATTGTTCAAAATATTACAAAATTATTCAAGAATTAGAAAAAAAATAAGCAGGTATGCTTGGGATTCCCGACTTTCTGACAAAAAATCACAAATTCCCGACTTTTTCCCGATTTTTAGCGGATTTTGGCGAATTCCCGACTTTTTCCCGACTTTTCCCAATTTCTCGACTTGAGTGGCCACCCTGCTGACTCAGTCTGTGGATAATTCTGGTGGAGTCAAATCAGCAGTGGAGACAATTTCAAAGTGGAGTAATTAAAGGTGAAAATTGAGTTAAATTGACTTTTAATGTTAAGTCTGCGATGAAGTCAAATCATTAACATTATGATAAGACATAAGTGGAGCCAAAAGCTATGGGGTCAAAACAGTATTGGGGTTAAAGTCCAGATCTAGATCAACTCAAAGCCAAATAAAGTCTCCTGACAAAACCTTTAAATTTGCTCATTTTTAAAGCATTCTTTTTCCAAGAACAAGTTCATCCAATTCTTCAATCACGAGCCCACCATTAAATCGCACGCTAATTACTTCGCCGTAAAGCGTTCATTCCGCCAAAAATTTCTACCTTCCTCGTAGCTTCCCGAAGGCCAAATTTCACGCGGGGCACCTTCTTCAAATCTTTCAAGTAGAGTAGATGCTCGTTCCCCCCCAACCCAAAAGCCCTGGCAACGTAGTCCCGGACTTTAATTTCGGGGCGCCTCTTCAGCGACTGAACAGTCTGAAGAGAGACGTCCCGGGATGTTAGCGCCGCAGCGATTGAAACGAAAAGTTTCTAGAGCTTGCTTCAGGCCATAGAAATTCAAGCTTCCTGCCAACTATTGTGTTGAGAGTTGGAGTTGGAGAGAGAAGTTTTGCACGGCTTCAAGTATTGATTTTTGCTACTTCTTCTGCGAAGAAGCACTTGGTTGTTTCCAATTTCAACTTCAAACGTTTTAAATCTTGAAATTTCGGCTTTCCGTGCCCAAAATTTTCACTAAATCAGCGAAATCTGAAGCAAGTGTAATCTTCCCTGCTCGAGCGGTTCCTTGAACTTCATCCCCACGAGATTTCATCCTTTTCCTCTTGTTTCACTCAGAACTTCCCAAAAACGTGTTTGTTTGTATGAGTTTCAACCGCATTCCTCTCCACAAGAACTCACACTCACATACCCGCAGTTATAAGTTCTTGTGGTGGACCCCAAGTGGAGTTCTTCACTTTTTTTTCTCCTCTTTTTAGAATCCTTCCTTTTTTTTCGTCTGCTTCGGGATTTGATCCTTGAGCAGATTCTTCTTGTCTCTCTCTCACTTTTTTTGTTCAAGTTATTTTTTCTCGATTTCTGTTTTGAACCAGCAGCAGCAGTTCAAAATTAAAATAGCTACAGGCGAAAGCTGTTTCGCTTTTCATCGTCGTCGTCGTCGTCGTTTTTTGCTGCTGCTTAACTTTTTTTAAAGTTTTTTTTTCTTCAACGCAAAATTCTCGGAACGATTTGCACCCAAAGGAACAAAGAATGCATTGTCAGAGGAGGCGAAGCGAAGAAAGAGTGCATTTTAATTAGTGATAATTAAGGTTTTGTAGAATGATTTTTTTTTCGAGGGGGAAGAGATTTTTGCGAATTTGATTGGTTTTTGAGCGAAAATGGCTGATATTTCGAGTAAATTATTTTGTAATTTTTATTTATGGGGTCAAATTGGGATTATAAAACATTTCAAAAGGGGAGTTACAATGCAATATAGTCAAATTAACTAAAAATTTACGTCTACGACTACACATGACAATAGTCGAGTCAAAAAGTTTAGTAAAGGAAAATGCTCAAATGCCCCCTAATATTATATTATAACGTTTTAAGTATTAAAATTAAGTTTTGACCAATTCCTTATATTTTTATTTTTTTAATTTTAACACCATCGTGTTCCCCGGACAATTTTACATAATAATCAATATAGACCTCAAACTAAAATGAACTATTGGCGAGAAACAGCGATTTTACTGAAAAAAGTTTGATTTTGCGCAGCACTCGGAAGTACATGGTGTACTTTTCAACAAAAAGGGATGAATTCCGCATAGTTCGGTTTTTATATGCGAGAAGCTTATTTCGGATTTGAATTCATAGGACAGAGTGCTGCGCAAAATCAAACTTTTTTCAGTAAAATCGCTGTTTCTCACCGATAATTCATTTTAGTTTGAGGTCTATATTGATTATTACGTAAAATTGTCCGGGGAACACGATGGTGATAAAATAAAACAAATAAAAATATAAGGAATTGGTCAAAACTGAATTTTAATACTAAAAACGTTGAAATATAATATTGGGGGGCATTGAGGGTTAAAATTATTTTTATCGAATTCCTTGGACAATTTTCTATAAATGTAACCTGTAGAAAGTCTTTTGCTCAAAAAGATGCAAAGTTATGATTAAAAGAAAAAAAAAAGTTTTTTAGAAAATCGTCAAAACAGAGGGCGGTGCCAAAAATATAGGGATGGTCCAATCAGCACCAAACTTAGGATTTCTGTAAACTATCGATAAATGAACGTTCCCTCGAAGTTTGGTCCAAATCGGTGAAGGTCGAGTCCAAAAGTGTACCCAGTTGACATGGAATGACCCATACATTTTGCTTTGTTTGCGAGTTTCTTTGTTTATTTGTCATAGTCTAATACCTCCTTAAGTGGAGTCAAACCTTTAGTGGAATAAAGTACAGTCCAGACTCGATAATCCGAAGGGCTCGAAAAAATTTCATTGCGGATAATCGAATCATGTAAAAATCGCATACAAATCGTATAACAGAGTATAATAGATTCGACTATCAATATTGACTGTATGGATACCGAAAGTCGAGTCATATCAGGAATGGAGTCAAGTTGACAGTGGAGTCAGTTGGGATGGAGTCAATTCTTAAAAAAATCCACATCAGACAATAAGTTAAAATTTAAGGCACGACGGCAATGGAGTCAAATCAAAACTAGAGTCAAATTGAAACTGGAGTCAAGTAAGTAATGGAGTCAAATCTAAAGTTGAGTCATGTTGGGGATGGATTCAGTTCAGAAGTACTCAAATCAAGCAATTATTTAAGCTATCAGTGGAGTAAAGTTAGTCTTGAAATCAAGATGTCTATGGAGTAATGTTGAAAATGAGGTCCATTTTGTTTGCAGAAACGTAAGCCTGAGTTTGACAATCCGTCAAACAAGAAAATGCGCGAGTTTGATTGTTTGTCATAGTCTAATACCTCTTTAAGTGGAGTCAATCATACAATGGAATCAAGTACAGTCCAGACTCGATTATCTGAAAATCTCGATTCTACTTCGGATATTCGAAACACAAAAAAAGCCCAAACTGGAGTCAAATTAGAACTGGAGTTAAGTAAGTAATGGAGTCAAATCACAGTTGAGTCATGGTGGGAAAGGCGTCAGTTCAGAAGTGAACTCAAGTGGAGTAAAGTTAGTCTTGATATCAAGTATCTATGGAGTCATGTTGGAAATGGAGTCCATTTTGTTTGCAGAAAAGTAAGCCTGCTTCCATTTTGCTTTGTTTTCGAGTTTGGCAAACTGTCAAACACGAAAATGCGCGAGTTTGATTGTTTGTCATAGTCTAATACCTCCTTAAGTGGAGTCAATCATACAGTGATATCAAGTACAGTCCAGACTCCATTATCCTAAGGACTCGGATTTCACTTCGGATAATCGAATCACAAAAAAAAACAAACTGGAGTCAAATTAAAACTTGAGTCCTGTTAATAATGAAGTCAAATCAGCAGTTGAGTCATGTTCAGAAGTAAACTCAAATCAGCCAATTATTTGAGATAGCATGTTGAAAATAGAGTCAATATGGCATCCGAAGCAAATTAACATGGCATTATTTTATTTAATGATTCAAATCAACAGTGGAAGCAAGTTTGTAGTGAAGTCAATCCAGCAAAAATAAAAAGAAATATTGTGTAAAATCGCAAATTCAACATTGCAGTAATATCAGTGGAGCTGAAAATGGTATCAAACTAAGAGTTAGAGACAAAGTTGGACATGGAGTCAAGTCGATGATGGAGTCAAATTGAAATTACGGCGGAAGTCAAGTCTTATCACCGGAGATAAGTCCAAAATGGAGTCAAATTGTCAGTAGATTCAAAATGAGTCGAGTCAATTCATAAATGGAGTCAAATCAGAAAAAGAATAAAATAATAAGTGGAGTCCAATCAATAATCGAGTAGAACTAAGGTTGATATCATGTCTGCAGGTTAGATGTCCTAGCTAATGCTAGGGTTAGGTTACAGATGGAGTCAAATCGTCAATGGAGTCAAGTAAAAAGTGGAGTCAAATTGTAAATGGAGTCATTTCAGATATGGAGTCAAATTATCACTAAAATTCAAGTTGCATTAGAGACCAACTCGCTATTTCGGAGTCAATGGAGTCAACTGGAGTCAAATCCAGTCGCACCAAGTCGTCAATCAAGTCGCATCACCTGCACACCAATTGATTATGTTTATAGCTTCAAAGTGGGCTCGCCAAAACAAAAGTTTCAATCATATTTCAAGCTCTCCCCCCTCCGAATCCGGAACAGACTACAAACAGATTAAGCCCAATCGGTAATAAATGAAAATTTATTGATACCGACAGCTGTTCTCTGGCCAAGGGTCCTTGTTTTTGTCGACTGTGTGGTGTGCGCCTAGATATACAGAGGAGAAGGTCGGACGAAAGGACCGGTGTGTATGTTGCAGACCTGTTATTTTCATCTGCCGCCGCCGGCTTTTGCTTTATTATTTCATGTTGTCCTGCTGTTGGTGCTGCCATGTTTTGAACATTTTGTGGGTACAGAAAGTGGAGGAATCGGCCAAGGGAGTTGGAAAGGGGAAGGGCAATATCCCGTTGATGGACGTGACCGGAATGACAAAGGTTTTTTTTTTGTTTTGAATAAAACAAAAACAAAGGATTGTTGTAGACATTTTTTTGTTATAAAACGTAGTCCTACGTCAATTTTTTTCTTACTTAATCAATTGATGCCTTAAATTTCAGTTTTGATATGAAATAAATATTATCCAAATTTGTTATAAAACCGAAAGAAAGACTTGTCACAAACCTAGAATGTAAAACAACTCGATTGACGTAGGATAACGTCTAAATGTCAATTTGTAATTCACAAAATTTGGAATATATTAAATCGTTCAAGAGGAAATCGACTCCAACCAGGTTCAATGACCCCCACAGAGAAAACACCCCTCCGAAACAAATCGCTTCCAGCACATCTCAGATTCAGATCTGACCAAGAAGTTAGCACGCCGAGAAATTAATTACTCCTTCGCGTGGAAACTTTGACTTGTTCAGCCAAATCCGTAATCGTCACTAAATCGTGCCCCTTTTTCTCTCTCTCTTTCAGCTATCGCCGTTCGGTAAGTGGTAATTTAATACCCTCTTATTATTTATCTCCTTCACGGCGATATTCACGACGAGTCCTAGCTAGATTCGCAAAACCGGAAATTCTTTCCCCCTATTTTTGGCATGCCGAACGGCCTAGGGGTGCGCCATTTTTTTGGAGGGCAGTGTGGGAAGATCGATTTGAGGGGCTTTCTCGCGTGTGATTGTGATGCCAGATGAACTCGGCAAGGAAATCGTGAAAGAGTCTTGAGAGGGGTTGATTCCCTTGGCAGGACGGACAAGGCTTCTAATTACGCTCATTTGTTTGCACGTCATGGCGGAAGTGACGTTTTGAGTGGTTTGCTGGCTTTTGTGACATATAAAGAAACGTGTAATTTTACCTCAAAAGCGTGTAAATTTACGTCCTTTCTGTGTAATTCGACTTTTGCCGCATAAATTGAGGCAATTAATTTTTTTAAATTAAATGTTGAGATAAGATGAGACAGCAGCCATGTTTGAAGCTGTTAATAGTTTCCCATAATTTCGTAGCCGGCCAGACACATACAGCTTGACGTAGAACTTAATTTCCACAAAATTCTACCATTGTTTTAACAGCTTGATGTAGAGCTACAACTGAAGTAATTTAGTAACGTGGGACTACGTTTATTTTTTTTAGCAATACAACTTGACGTAGGACTACACTTTTGACAGTCAAAATATTAAAAATTCACCCCACATTTCATACCTCAATCTCGCTTCCCAATCCGTCAAAAGTGACAGCCAAAAGCAATCTGTCATTAATTCAATTATAAATCAATTTTTGAACCAAAGTGTGTGCGGTGTCCGGACCGGCCAGACTGGCCAACCCGCCCGCGGAAAAAGGTAAAAGCCGATAACTGCAGAATTCCATTTCCCATTCCCGGCACAACCCGACGGGAGTCGGAGGGAAAAATATGTTTTTATTATAATTAAAACATACACGCAAGCCCCTCCACGTCGCGCACCAATACATGGCTGCCCTCACCTTAAACGTGCACGAGTTTGTACGGGGAAATGTTATTTTTTATGACCGATCATTGTAGTTTTTGACCGGCCTGTTGTTATCTGTATCGATTTGTCATTCCCTTAGGTGGGATGGGGTGTTGGCACCCCCTTATTTGTCGAATAATCATGGAAAAAACTGTGCTCGTCACATAAACTGATAAGACGGACTCTGCACCCTCCGACGGAAGTCGGGGAAAGTTTCCGTGTAAATTGTGTGCAATTTAGGAAAATGAACCATTAGGGAAAAGTGGGACACTGAGGGTTTGTAATTGTTGCTGAACAGTTGTTAGTTCTTAATTGTTGCTCTTGATTGCAGGGATTTTGTCGGCTTTTCCATTCCTAAAACCCTTAAAATGTTGGGTAATACTTGAACGAACCCCTTGAATTTTGTGACAAGATAGCACAAACGTGACGTTAATTATTTGAAAATAAATATTACTACTTGAGGCAAGACAGTGAGCAAAAGAGCAAATCTCGTTTCTCTCAAATCGGGAGAAAAGAGAGTTGGTCTCTTGCTCACTGTCTTGTTTCATGACGTTCCGTTTATTCTCTACTCTTCTAATAGAACATGTCGTAAGCCTTCATCACCATCGCAAACATTTCGATAATTGTGTCGAAATTAAGTGGAATTTGTGTTCCCGAAAGGGGCCGACAATTACAATTATTACCGCAGGGAGGCATAAATATTAACAACATCTCATCAAAACCCCATGCTCTGCCAGCAGCTACCTGTCACATTAAATTTCATAATTTACATTACATTTTGTCCTCTCTGCCTCAGTTCATGCGACCTTTCCTCAAGTTCTTCCCGGAAAGCCCCACGAGATAACGTTAATAACGATAATTTACAATTATTCCTCACCTTTCCCTCTCCTCAGACTGACACAATCTGTCCTCGCTCTCTCTCTTCCGCCTAAAGTTATGCAAAACCGTACAAGGACTTGCCAAAAAATTAAGGCAAACAGAGACATATGTCATGAAGAGTCGTTCGTTCTCGTTTTTTTTCTTTGTTATTTTATTTTTAACTTTTTCTCCTGAATACCTTTCCGGCCACTGTCTGCACAGCCCCACGAAAGAAGGCTAATGAACTTCCGATCGCGGCCGCAAGACATCGACAAGGTATTGGCGGTCACCGCAACGAAAAATAAAAACCGGTCCTTGGAGAAGCTGACTGCTGTATGGGTACAAAAGGCAGCAGCTAGTCGGATGATAACAGACGTTCCGAATAAACCGCACTCACGAAATTTTGTGTTTTTGTGGTGAAGTTGAACCTTAGGGCTCTTTTGGGAAACAGCTGGCGAATGGGAGCCAGGGACTTTGTTGTTGTTGCTTATAGTTTTTTTTTTTTTTTGGGAGGTTGTAATTTTTTTCCAATTTTTGAAAATTAATTGCATTATGTGGCTGGGGTTTCGTTCGGAAGGCATTTGATCAATTTGGTAAGGTGATGGCAAGTCTCATATTGGTAATTTTAGGGCTGATATGTCTCTTTTAGGTTGTACAATAGAATATATTCACAAAATGTATTAAATTGATTGAACCATTCAAAAGAAATTATAATAAAAATCAATGTAGTAAAATTTTGTCAACCATTTTCAACTTTTAAATAAATCTCTACATTTTAGCAAATCGACTTGTTTTATTTGTTGAACTAAGTTCTTGCATTCTATGATCAAAAGTAAACATTCTTCATCATAAGTTTTTCCAAACTCTCGGCCAGTTCCATTTGCCAGCTTCATACAATTATTGAGTGTTGGTCATACAAAATAGGCATGGAAAAATTCAAATATATGATTCTTGATAAATTAAATTCTGATCGACTTGTACTCTTCAGCAAAGTTTAAGGTTATGCCCAGGACTATTCAGAAAAAAAAGTTTACTCGGAAAAAAATCGATGCTTTTTATTTCACATTTTGTCACTACGCCTGGTACAAATTTACTTTATAGTTTTTGTTCCTCGGATCTGGTCAAGGCCTACTAAGGCCGTTGCAAATATTTTTTGAAGTTTATGTCCCTCGACTCTGATCAAAGTCAATAAAATAAAAAAGTATAAAAATTGAAATTACGAGCAATATTTTAACGAATAAAGTGTTTTAAAATGCATTATACACCTGTCCGGTTGTTTTGCCATCATTAGTTTACGAAATATCTAAGTATTGAACAAATTTTTATTTTTTACGTAAATTTTACGACCGAGCCACGTAGCCCAGTGGTAACGCTTCCGCCTCGTAAGCGGTAGATCGGGGTTCAAATCCCGGCTCGGACCAATACAACTGGTGATCTTTTCCCTTCTGGAATCGATTGCTTAGTAAAGGGAAGGTAGTGTATCGTCACAAACTGGACCTTATCACGACACCTTAGGGAGGCGACCTATGGAATGTTAACAATAACCTTAACATGTTAACATTAAGTTGAGAATGAAACTGCCACTGAATCCGCTTTGTAAATGCCGGCCCCGATACTCTTCAAGGGTGTTCCCCTCAGGAACTGGGAAAGATTTACTTTACTTTTTTTACTGTACATTGGAATTTCAGAAAAAATCAAAACATTTTAAACAAGCCCGAACATTCTAAATATGATTAACGAAACGAAATATGATTATCAATGCAGACACAATCATTTTAGATTGTTCTCAGTTGATTAGACTTCTACTTCCATGGAAATTTTAAAGTTTATCGAAAAAATATTTTTGCCTTCTTCTTTTTTAGACCAATTCTAAAATAAACTTTGAAAAATAATTGCAACTGACTAACTAGATTTATAACTTCTTGATTTTCGAATTTTCGAAACAAAAAGTATCCAAAAATGCTTAATACATCATTACAGTCATGCCTCTATCGAAACTTTGCTAAATAACAATGGATTTATGAAAAATGTCCTTAAGTTTAATGTTTTGTCCCAAAATATGTAAAAAGATTAAAATGGCTTTATATGATTGCAAATGCATAAATAAGCTTTATAAGTGTATTCTGAAAAGTTAAAGTTTTTTCAATCCAAATTTAAAAATTTTAGTTATTGATTAGTTTTTTTAGCTCTTTCCTTTAAGCAAATAAGTTGAAACAAACTTCCCACACTTACTTAATTAATTTTTCTAATTTTAATACATTTTAGGAAATTTGCTCAGTTTTTCGAAAATATGTTTTACCGGGTCTTTTAAAAATATATTCAAACTGTAAAAAATGAATGTTTTTTTCGAAAATTCTAACCTATAATTGCATTTTTTTTAAACGGTGCAATTCATTAAAAAAAATCGTAAAAAAAATCATTTTCAATTGCACATTCAATTTTGCATTTAAAAAACAAACTTGAACAATTTGTCTATTTGACTAATTTCCAGAAACAAATATAAAATAAAATATAAACTCCAGTACCAGATTTTGTACTATGTTAACCTTCGCGTAAAAGATGCATATTTATCCCCTAAAACAATACACAAAATTACCCAATAAAAAATTACGAATTTTTGGAATTATTATTTCAGTGAATAAAAGTGAAAAATTGGAGAAAAATGGCAAATTTCTTGGGTTTTTTTTTAGATGTTGCAATGCATAATCAATTTTAATGAAATTAATTCAAAACTGGATAAAATTTTGGATTTGTTTTGAAAAGGACACATGCTGTTTTAGGAAATTAAACAGAAATAATTGATCTTTTTAAAATGGACTCATCTTTCATTGCCCAAAAATTGATTGTTTTCGACCAATGTTACGCCCTTTTGTAAAAATACTACAGAATTGTCAATAAAAGCCTATCTTAATTTCAAATGTTTTCTAGCTTTTTTGTTGGATGATTACCTCAATGATATAAACTTTGTTACATATTTGCAACGGCCTAATAATATTTTTTTTGTGGCGGATTCAACTTTCTTAATATATATAATGTCAATTTATTTAAAATTTTGGTTTTAAGAGTATATCTTTTTTAAATAAATAATGTTTTAGTCATTATTCATTGTAAAAATATCCAGAAACTGGCTGATTCCCCGAAATGTATTGCACTCATTAAAGCGTTAAGGCATACTCTTTTGCAAAGGGGATTCTCTAAACGGAATACATCAAACAGAATCTACAGTGGAGGAAGGATGCGTGGACATACCGTATCGAACGCTCCGAGTTATTCAAAGATATAATGGTGTGTCTTTGTGACATTATTTCATAAAAATAATCCAGAAACAATCGAATCAAAATTGTTTTTGTAACATTTTTCTGCAGGCAAAAAATCCAAGGGACAGCGGAAGGCGTCCGATAGGCGACTAAAGAAACTATCTACACATGGAGGAATATTGAGATAGCGAAGATTGACGAAAAAGTGAAAAAAAGAACTAAACCAAACCCAACAATTCCCCCTTTGAAAAATGACACCAAATTTACCGACAAGCACTCAAATTCCACCTCAAAAACTCATTGCCCCACAAGCGCACCACAACTTGCTGTCACTTTTATTCCATAATTAGAAAATCGCACCTGCTCCCAACGCTTCTATCGCGCGCGCCATCAATCACCCCGGTCCCTACTCCTAGGTGGAGCCGCGATAGTTGAGAGACACGACTAGAAGAAGCTGATCTAGCAACCCGGAAAAAGGTGCGCCACCACCGTTGGTTTGGAGACATGCTGCATATTGCACGCAAACCAACTTGGATGCAATCGTTTGACATTTGAGCGTTGGCGCAGCCAACTGGATTACGCATCGCTAGAACAAGATGTTTAGCGAAGTTGAAAGGTTGCAAATATTTTAGGGTTTAATTTCTTCGATAGCTCAGTTGGCAGAGTGTAGTGAGTGACAGAAGGTGGCGTTTCCGCCGTCGGCGAATCCCGGCTCGGGTTTCCGAGCCGTCATCATCATCCGTCACGGCACGGGGTCAGGCGCGCGTTAGAGAGGTACAGTCGGGTGGATCTTCCTCTCTTTCTCTTTCAACCGAGGTTCGTGTTTGGTTCGCGCTCTGCGGGATTCTTTCCCTGTGTGTAGTGTATTCCCGGTCGGGATGATGATGACGGTGGCGGCGATGATGATGATGATGATGCTCAGCAGCATAAGAACCATGTAGAGGAGAAAATGTCCGCACGTTCGACATTTTATGTTGCTGCGGGATCTTTGTGGAACCACTGGACTCTTTTTTTTCGCTCTTACCTGCTGTTGTTGCGGGTTGAAATCGATACTGCTTCCGGCTTCTGGTTTACAGCTTCCAGAGGTAATCCATGGCTTACTGGGTGAGGGTAATGCTGGAGATTCGATTGGCGATTGCTGGGAACACTACAAGAGTTGATTCGACTTCTGGGCAGAGCAGTTTTCACTAGCACGGTAATCCTTATGTCGCGCCTGCTTGGATTGTTTCCCGGAAATGGCACTATTTAACACTGAGAGACACTTCCTGTGATGGCGGCAGCGGATTTTTTCCCGGAAAAACCTTCCAAATTCAAGCCCTCGAGCTTCGGAACATCCGCGACGAGTCGCGACGGACCAACATAGAAATTTTCTTCCCTTTCTCTCCCGCTCCCGGAGTCGTCGTCGGTTCTTCTTTTCCTGGACCGCGACACGCACACACCGACACAAAGGGGGCTCTTCCTGGTTTCCCGAGAGGGAAACACACGCACACAGGGCGCGCGCACACACCTTCTTCCCGAGCCCTTCTACCAACACCACCAAAAAGCTATCACACTCTTCTTTCTCTCTTATGTAATAGTAGTAGACACGCGCTGATATGTTGCAGAGGGCGGCAGCATAAAACAACACACGCACACATGGGCGCGCACGTGAACGGTGTGAAAATTATTTCTACTCTCGGTCCAAGTAAACTTGACACAAGCCTACTTTACCGACTCCTTGTGTGAGGAAGTGTGCGTGGTTCTGTGCTCACTAAACGCTATAATCGTAGTAGACTAAGAAATGCACCTCGCACGCACTCACGCATACACGCACTAATCGCTAATCAGTCTTCACAGAAGAAAACAATAGACAAATCACACATTAAAACGAATTTTCGGAAAGAGAGCGTTCTCAAGCCGTCGGCTCCTTGCTCCGCTAGCGATTGATATACACTGCTGAGAATCCTTCACGACGCGCCGCACACTTGGACCGGACACGGACACCGACACGATATCATCCCTTCGGAGGTTCAAGGCAGACTGGATTTAAAACCCAGACACAGGCAGCGTAGAACTCATCGAAGCAGGCGCGCCACTAGTGTATTTGTGACGTCGTCGCGAGAGAATCTCACTCAAGGAGAGAGAATCTATGCTTGCACTCACACATGAGAGTGAATATCAAAGCAAGCGGATGAGGGAACATAAACGCGCTTCGCGCGATTAGGGCTTGCTTCACGTTTGATAGTGTTTGTACGCGCATACTTTGATCGATTTTCTGTGACTCTCTCTCTTCTTTCGGTTTTCGCTCTCTTCGCCGGCGGGTGCAAGAAGCATCTTCTCTTGAACGTTGCTTTGCCTCGCTGAGGAGGGTGAGGCGCGCTGAAGGGTGTTCTTTTTTGTTGCTTCCTTTTCTCTTCTCCCTCTTCTGCCGATTACCCACCCAGCACCTCTGGAAGCTTCTTCACGAACCTCTCGTGCTGCTCGTCGTTTATGTTCGTTCGTTTTCATTCTTTACCTTCCCGTGTGGCTTAATCGACTGTGTCTGTATGACTGAAGCGGGTGTGTGCGTGTGTGTGTGTGTGTGTTTGTTGCAGCTTAGAGAAGAGGTTTGATTGTGTGTTGTTGTTTTTGTTATTGCTGCCTGCCTATCCCGCGGTCGTGCTGCTGCTTCTGCTGCTATTACTCAATGTTTTAATGCTTTCAATGTTTTCTTGCTTGCTGTGCCGTGCCGTGCCTGCTGCTGCTGGTTGATGCCATGAACCTTGGAACGGGTCGTCGGGTTGGGTTTGATGGCGGTCGGCGGAAGTGTGCTGCATTTTTACTAGGAATTGAAAATAAAACTAGTTGAAGTAGTTTTGAATTGGGTTTTACTAAATTATGATGCATTTTGAATTATTTTACTTCAATTACAGTCCAGACTCGATTATTCGAAGGCCTGGGAAAAATTTCACTTCGTATATCGAATCTTTTGGATAATCGAATTACGACAAAACGTTTTTTCGCTGTCTTATTTTTATTGTTGAGCTCAAGTACAAAACACCCATAAATTAATCTAAAATTATTTAGAATTTTTTAATCCAAGATAGCGGCCAAAATGGCGGTTATGAAATACAGTCCAGACTCGATTATCCGAAGTTTCGATTATCTGAAGTTTCGATTATCCGAAGTTCGTTTATCCGAAGGTTCATATGGGATCATCCATAAACCACGTGGACAGTTTGTGGGGGGGGGGGGGGGTATGGCGATTGTCCACGATCCATACAAAAAAGTTTTTTTTGTATGGACAATTGTCCACGAGGGGGAGGGGGGAGGAGGGAGGGGGGGGGGTTTGTAACAGATTCCCAAAAAAGTGTCCACGTGGTTTATGGATGGTCCCTATGAGACTTTGGATAATCGTATCACGAACATATTTTTTTTTTTTCGTTTTTTTTCTTTTTCTTGTTTTAAACATTAAATTCGAGTTCTGCTACCCCATTTTAGTAAAATTTTAATAGTTAATTGCCTATTAAATAATAAAATGCATTTTTTTTATATTTCGACAAAACCATATTGGCCGCCGACAATCGACAATCAAAAATAAGACAGCGATTAAAATATTTTTTGGTGATTCAATCATCCGAAAGTTATTTTGTTTTGTTTTGTTTTGTTTTGTTTTGTTTTGTTTTGTTTTGTTTTGTTTTGTTTTGTTTTGTTTTGTTTTGTTTTGTTTTGTTTTGTTTTGTTTTGTTTTGTTTTGTTTTGTTTTGTTTTGTTTTGTTTTGTTTTGTTTTGTTTTGTTTTGTTTTGTTTTGTTTTGTTTTGTTTTGTTTTGTTTTGTTTTGTTTTGTTTTGTTTTGTTTTGTTTTGTTTTGTTTTGTTTTGTTTTGTTTTGTTTTGTTTTGTTTTGTTTTGTTTTGTTTTGTTTTGTTTTGTTTTGTTTTGTTTTGTTTTGTTTTGTTTTGTTTTGTTTTGTTTTGTTTTGTTTTGTTTTGTTTTGTTTTGTTTTGTTTTGTTTTGTTTTGTTTTGTTTTGTTTTGTTTTGTTTTGTTTTGTTTTGTTTTGTTTTGTTTTGTTTTGTTTTGTTTTGTTTTGTTTTGTTTTGTTTTGTTTTGTTTTGTTTTGTTTTGTTTTGTTTTGTTTTGTTTTGTTTTGTTTTGTTTTGTTTTGTTTTGTTTTGTTTTGTTTTGTTTTGTTTTGTTTTGTTTTGTTTTGTTTTGTTTTGTTTTGTTTTGTTTTGTTTTGTTTTGTTTTGTTTTGTTTTGTTTTGTTTTGTTTTGTTTTGTTTTGTTTTGTTTTGTTTTGTTTTGTTTTGTTTTGTTTTGTTTTGTTTTGTTTTGTTTTGTTTTGTTTTGTTTTGTTTTGTTTTGTTTTGTTTTGTTTTGTTTTGTTTTGTTTTGTTTTGTTTTGTTTTGTTTTGTTTTGTTTTGTTCAATCCGGACTCGATTATCCGAAGTTCCGTCATTTAGTTTCCTGAAATTTCGAACAATAGAAACAAGTAGAAAACAAGTGTTTTCACTGCGTTTTACGACCTCATTTTTTGACAAATTTGAATGGCTTCAATATTACATAAACGCTAACTTGGCCGCCATCTTGGATTTATAATTTCAAAATTAATTTTTGCAATTCTTGCATGAAACGTAGTGAAACTACTTACATTTGCTGTCATTTTCGAACGACGAAACGGCCTTCTTTTATCTACCAAAAATAACAGAATCGGAAGGTAATACTTTTCGATACAAGGACTGAAAAGTTATTCTTTTCAGAACTTAATTAGGTGCTGGAAAGTTGAACTTTTCAACACTTGTATCAAAAAGTAACACTTCTCAATATTTTTGATTTTGCTGAAAAAATCTCGTTTTTTAACCTTTTGCATTTCTATTGAAACACTTTTGAGGTCATATTAAAGCTTACCGACCCAAAACTATACATAAAAATATGTTTTTTCGTGATTCGATTATCCTGTGTGCTTGGCTGTGAAATTTTTCCGAGTCACAAAACATTTTCGAAACATTGGTTTTTCTATAAATGTGATAATTCCATCGAAAATATTGTTCCTAACACTTCAAAGATCCCTGGGTAATTCTCCGCCAACTCACACAGCAGTTGCCCCGGCCCCTCTTCGATTTGCGTGAAACTTTGTCCTAAGGGGTAACTTTTGTCCCTGATCACGAATCCGAGTTCCGTTTTTTGATATCTCGTGACGGAGGGGCGGTACGACCCCTTCCATTTTTGAACATGCGAAAAAAGAGGTGTTTTTCAATAATTTGCAGCCTGAAACGGTGATGAGATAGAAATTTGGTGTCAAAGGGACATTTATGTAAAATTAGACGTCCGATTTGATGGCGTACTCAGAATTCCGAAAAAACGTATTTTTCATCGAAAAAAACACAAAAAAAGTTTTAAAAATTCTCCCATTTTCCGTTACTCGACTGTAAAAATTTTTGGAACATGTCATTTTATGGGAAATTTAATGTACTTTTCGAATCTACATTGACCCAGAAGGGTCATTTTTTCATTTAGAACAAAATTTTTCATTTTAAAATTTCGTGTTTTTTCTAACTTTGCAGGGTTATTTTTTAGAGTGTAACAATGTTCTACAAAGTTGTAGAGCAGACAATTACAAAAAATTTGATATATAAACATAAGGGGTTTGCTTATAAACGTCACGAGTTATCGCGATTTTACGAAAAAAAGTTTTGAAAAAGTTGGTCGTCATCGATCATTGCCGTTCATGGTCACCCGCGACAGACACGGACGGCGAAACAAAGAGTAACTTTTTCAAAACTTTTTTTCGTAAAATCGCGATAACTCGTGATGTTTATAAGAAAACCACTTATGTCTACAGATTAAAATTTTTGTAATTGTCTGCTCTACAACTTTGTAGAACATTGTTACACTCTAAAAAATAACCCTGCAAAGTTAGAAAAAACACGAAATTTTAAAATGAAAAAAATTGTTCTAGATGAAAAAATGACCCTTCTGGGTCAATGTAGATTCGAAAAGTACATTAAATTTCCCATAAAATGACATGTTCCAAAAATTTTTACAGTCGAGTAACGGAAAATGGGAGAATTTTTAAAACTTTTTTTGTGTTTTTTTCGATGAAAAATACGTTTTTTTCGGAATTCTGAGTACGCCATCAAATCGGGCGTCTAATTTTAAATAAAAGTCCCTTTGACACCAAATTTCTATCTCATCACCGTTTCAGGCTGCAAATTATTGAAAAACACCTCTTTTTTCGCATGTTCAAAAATGGAAGGGGTCGTACCGCCCCTCCGTCACGAGATATCAAAAAACGGAACTCGGATTCGTGATCAGGGACAAAAGTTACCCCTTAGGACAAAGTTTCACGCAAATCGAAGAGGGGTCGGGGCAACTTTTCCCGATTCCGTGTGAGTTGGTAGAGAATTACCCCCCTTCTATTCTGTTAAAGGTGGCAAATTTTCCATTTAGTTAATTTCGCTTCTAATCCCTCGTTCTCACCCGGCTGGTCTTGGACCTTCTTGTACTTCCAACAAACCGGAAACGGGGACCATCTTTCCGGGCCGGGAGATGTCTTCCCCCAAGTACCGTCTGAGACTAATTTACGAGTCTAACCTTTGCGTCTTTGTGGTTACTTCTTCTTGCAAAGTCCCTTTGCTGAACACACATTACAAACGACTAACGTTCAAAGGAGAGCAACACCTTCCCTTCTTCACCGAAACCGCAATCCTGGACCAAAAGCCCCGGTGCCGACTGTTGATAGTTTTATGATCTTCGAAGCCAAACTCCATCTTCGTTTTTGGGGGTTTGGTCTGTAGTCTGCCTTAGCTTACCACCTTAAGCAGAAACACACGACCGAGGAACGGGGTTTCAAATTTGGGTGGTAATCCTTTGAATGTTTTCCGCAGGTTCTTCTGCGAGAGGAGGGGTTGATTTCTGGGATGCTGAATTTCGTGGCTGGTTGCATTTGCTGCGTCGTTTTGCCAAGTGATTTTCCACCCTCTCGATTATCGCCGCCAGGAGAAATGAGCAGAGTAAGATGAAGCAAATAGAAATTTATCAGCTTCTGAGTTTGGTTTTCGGCGGTGGGTGAGTTAATTCCGGGTGCCACTTTGAAGAATTTGCTCTCGCACAAGTGAAGAGGGATTTTAGTGGCATAATAAAATTGTGATTAGAATCAATGAGCTCCGTTTTTGTGCGAAAACCGTCTCGTCTCCCTTGAGGGAGGAGGGAAATTTTGCATGGATTTTGGTTTGATGTGGTGAGAAGGAACACGTGGTGTTTATTGAGTTGTTGCAACAGCTTTTATCTGATTGAGTTTGAGTAGTCTGAAAAGCTATTTCGCAAAAATAATATATTTTTAAAGTTCAACCAGTAACAGAAAACTATTCTGTTTGATTGATTTAGGTGCAAACCAGCCATTTTGATACTTAATTTTTAACCTCAAAATGCTCATATAGGGTTTTTTGATTATTTTTATTTTATAAATTAGAAAAAATAAAGTTAAATAAAAATTACGGGTAACAGTTTTTTTTGCCTATTTTGATCTAATATTTCGGTATTATAAATAGGAATTTACTTAAAAATCATAATATTTGTAAACTAGTTCAAACAGAAAAAAAATCTAGATTACTTTTTTTAAACTACCAATGCGCCATGGGTTTCCTGTGTACATAGGACCTTTTGGAAAAGTAAGCGAATTTTTATTCCTCCCTGTTTTTGAGCTAATTTTGAAAAAGGTGTGGAGGAAGGATGCGCCATAAATTTTGAAAAATATTTGCTGTGAGTTCAAAGTCGTCCAAAGCCAAGTATCTTGAATCTTTTACTGAATGACAAACATAGTTTTTTTTTTTCAAAATTATTTATTTAGAGTAGGGCCATTCTCCGCAAAAGCACTCATCAGTTGCCTCGCCCTTTCTTCGATTTGTGTGAAACGAAACAAAGAGAAACAAAAATGTAACTTTCTCAAAAAAAAAATATATTAGTCACAATAACCCATGACAACGAATCTATGACATTTCCCCGAAACCCATATTACCGAAGGGACACATCCCCGAATTCCATTTACCCGAATTTCCCATTTCGCCTAATCGTCAACATCCCCGAATGCCATTTTCCCGAATGGGCCACAATTCCGAATGCCACTTGCCCGATTAGTCATATCCCTGAATAGTCATTTCCCTGAATGCCATTTCCCCGAACGAGGTCAAGCGGAAATGCCCCGTGCCCCGGAGCGCGCGCGATAATATTTCTTGAATGGTTCGTATTGGCCTTGAATAATGCAATAGAAGTTTTGTTATTTTTTATGATCCAAAAAAATAAAAATACCGTGCGATTTTCGTAGCACAGAACCCCGTTTACACTGATCATTTTATTCTCATTGCTGGTTTGGGATTTGGCAAAAAGTATAATCAACAAAAACCAGCCTTATGTACCTATTTGTTCGATTTTTGGGTTCTTGAACAAAATTCGAAAAAAGACAAATTTCCTTGCAAATTTCTCAAAAACAACATCTAATTATGCGGTTGAATACAAATGTTAATTGAACAAAAAAAAAATCTAGTACAGTCCAGACTCGATTATCCGAAGGCTTCGGAAAATGATCACTTCGGGTACTCGAATCACGATTTTTTTTTTTCGATGCCTAATTTTTTATTGTCGAGCTTAAGTATGACCCCTAAACTACGTTAAAGTGATTTAAAACTTTTAAATCCAAGATGGCGGCCAATATGGCGGTGTTGAAATATTGAAAAAATGCATTTTATTATTTAATAGGCAATCAACTATTCATATTTGACTAAAATGGGGATGCAGAACTCAAATTTGATGTTTAAAACAAGAAAAAGAAAAAAAAGAAAAAAAAATTGTTCGTGATTCGATTATCCGAAATCCCATACAAACCTTCGGATAATCGAAACTTCGGATAATCGAGGCTTCGGATAATCGAGTCTGGACTGTAATTGGGTCCTAACATTAAGCTCAAATTTGTGATATTATTGTTCACAACGATAAAGCTTATTGTTCTAAGTACAATGACCCTTTGAACGACCGCAAAGGATTTAAAATGGATTTTTAATTCAATTTTTAAAAATTCACCTCACGGCCCTGCTTGGCAGAAAAGCTCTTGCTTGACAGCTAGTTCTAAGGGGAGCATAGTTGATCCATCGAAAAAATGTTGTCTTGTCAATAACTTTTTTTTGTATAAAAATGATAAAAACGTTATCAGAAATGGTTTTTAATCGTGTTTCTTACCGTTGATCATAAAAATTTGTTTAAAAAAGCTGTTTGTTCGGTAAAATTGAGAAAGAAAATAACTGTTAGTCATGGAAAAAAGCTTTAGCGAAAATGATGATTAGGGGATATCAAAATTCGGGAAAATTTAAATTTAAATAAACGGCAATTGGCGTAAGTGTCACTTCGGGGAAATGGCATTCGGGGAAATGGCCGATTAGGGGAAATGGCATTCGGGGATGTGGCTGATTAGGGGAAGTGGTATTCGGGGATGTGGCCAATTAGGGGAAATGATTTTCGGGGAAATGGCATTCGGGGAAATGTCATTCGGGGAAATGAGCTAGACCCCATGACAACAATGCAGACAGATTCGAAAAGTACATTAAATTTTTCATAAAATGACACGTTCCAAAAACAGTAAAGTTGAGTTACAAAAAATGGAAAAGGTTTAAAAACTATTTTTGTATTTTTTGATGAAAAATACTTTTTTTCGGAATTTTCAAAAAAGGGGGGTCTGATTCGTGATCAGGAACAAAAGTCACCTCTTAGGACAAAATTACACGAAAATAGAATATGGGTCGGAGCAACTTTTTCCGATTTAATGTGAGTTGGTAGAGAATTACCCATGTATTTCTAACAGTTTTCCGCTATTTTTTTTAAATATCATAATTCTAAATGTCTGCTCAAGAATGAACAAAAAATCTAAGCATTGTTTCACGCACTGCAGGCGTGAAATTTCCACCGATATGGTTTCTACTCAGAAAGATCTTATCCAATCATTTCCATTTCTTTTATTTTATTTTATCGGATGAGCTCACGTTGAATGTTATCGATCTTGGTATCTAGGTCGCATCGAAAACAAAATAAAATAAAATTCTACGAAAAGGAAAACCGAACAAAAACAGAAAACCCATGCTGAAAGTGCAATCCAGCGCTAGACAAAGGAAGAATAGTTTCATAAAGATATATAGAACGAGGTTCTCCGGCCCGAGCAAGGTTGCTCACGGTCGAGAGGACTAAACGAACCAAACACAACAACGCGAGCAAGAGGAAATTAAAAATCGAGCAGATGGCGACAAAGTCCGCTCATCAAAGGAGGAAACAACAACGACAGCAACAAAAAAACGCAGAGCAAGAGCACCCATGGATTGCACTTTGGTTTTGGATACGGATCAAAATAGCACCCAAACACGAAACAAGAGAAGAAAAAATGGGAAAAATGGGACAACCGGTGGCAGCAGCAGTAGGGTACTGGAAAGACAGGAAGAAGGTGGTAAAACATATCCTTCAGCTTGCCGAAGCATCAGCCCCTGTCAGGTTTTTGGCGAAATGTGCACCGAGCTAATCGATTTTGGATCATTTGATACAATGACGGAAACCAGGCGCTTTGAGAGGAACATTTTATGATTATTTTTGAGTCAAAATTCAGTAAGAGAATTTACTTTTCAAACAATCTAACCATTTTCACTCACTCACTCACTCAACATTCACTCACAAACTCACTCACTTGTTTACTCACTCATTCACTCACAAATTCACTCACTCACTCATTCGCTCATTCATTCACTAACTCAATAACTCACTCTTTCACTCACTCATTCACTCACTCATTCAATAACTCATTCACTCACTCATTCACTCACTCATTCACTCCCTCACTTGTCCTGTTAAAGCTGAAGGAAAATAAAGATTTTCAACATTTTAGTTCAATAATAAAATTAAGCGAGGGTCATACAACATTTCCAGGCAACCCATTTTCAACATTTGCAAGGACTGTTTTCACAAAACATTGCACAAACCTAACAAAAGCACCGGGAAAAACAATTCCCCAACTGGTGCTGGATGGTATGTTTTGCCGATTCTGCCCCTCGCACTTGAAAAACCTATTAATCAAGCTCTTTACCAGCCAGTTTCTGGAGGACCATGAATGAGCGTTCTGGCCGGGATTAAGAGATGGATTTCTCTCGTTAGGCTTGATTTGTTCTGCACATAACAACAACATGCATGCATAAACGTAAACGTACCTGGCGAACGTAAAGTGAGAGGAAAATGAGGGGGGAAAAGTCGTATTAGTTATGCTGAGCTTGTTTCAATGGAGTTCAAGAGAAAAAGGTTTTAAAACAAATTTATCAAGAGTTTTTGTATTTTTTGTTGAATGTTTTTTATTACAAATAAGCAGTTTTTTAAAAAACATTTTAAGGATTTGTTCTGTGAGTCTTTCAGAAATCATTAGAAGAAGCATTAGAATTAAAGTGTTAGATACAAATCTTTAAAAATATAAAATTGAAAGGCTCATTCTTCTTTCCCTTAGTGATAAATGTCCCAATTCAAAATTAACAACGACACGAAATAAAATTACAGCTCATCAACAAGAAACACGTTCCGGACCTCAAATTTATTCTCCACAGTATCAGATTAGATCTCTTCTTCGATATTCCAAACCTTAAAACCACCACCACCACCAGAATGCACTCCGGGTAAGGTAGTCGTGAAATCTCTACCAATCGTTTTATGGCTTCCAATAAAGAATCTCAGAACAGCATTCACCACCACATCACCGGCTCGATTTAGATTCGAATCTTCCAATCAAATTTACTCACAAATACCACGCACAAATCAACCCTCGTGAAGGCTTTACTTTGTTGTTTGTCCGGGAGGAATCCTCCGCTGTCCTGGTTCGATTCCCAACTCGAATTCACTTTAATATTCCACCCTAGTTCTGGCCGAGAAAGAAACAGGACATGTAGTAAAGAACTGAAACGATGGAGCAGTCACAACAAAATTCTTCTTACTTCTTACTTCTTACTTCTTACTTCTTACTTCTTACTTCTTACTTCTTACTTCTTACTTCTTACTTCTTACTTCTTACTTCTTACTTCTTACTTCTTACTTCTTACTTCTTACTTCTTACTTCTTACTTCTTACTTCTTACTTCTTACTTCTTACTTCTTACTTCTTACTTCTTACTTCTTACTTCTTACTTCTTTAATCCTGCATGCACCAATTCCCCTCTTTCCTACAAGCTCCTTAGTTACACCGTTCCAGGACCATCAACATCATCAGCAGAACGAAACGAACCAAACCAACTAAAAAGAAAGAAAGAAAAAAAGAACACACATCCCAACTGATCCTTCATCCCTCAATCAAACAGCAGGGTGTTGCCAGCCAGCCAAAAGGGTCTTTCCAGGTCCAAATGTCCTCTCTCCCACCGACGACCCCGCGCAAATCGCATCAATGAAATCCGTTCGGAATCGCACACCGGCGGCCAAGCGAAACAATTCTGGGTGCGTGGAAATCCTAATCCTAACCTCTCTCCGAAGGGGTCGGAACAGGTTTTCCACACAACAGTTTGGGGTCATCCAAGCTGGAAGTAATAATCACCACCTTCAGCGCGACTGAGTTGGAAAAATGCACATCTGTTTGGAGAACTTGTTTTGCTGGGTTTAGAGGGTGGATAAATGTGTACTAACTCTGCAATTGCAGTCAAATTGACATTTTGTGAGTAATATGATACCGTGGGGATGAAATTGAGCCGAATTGTTGTTTTGTATGGAATATCTGAGAATCTAGATAATGAAACTTACTTTTGTCAAGAGGCTATACCGGGATTTTTAGAGGCCAATTCGCAGATAAATACGTGTTAACTTTACAAAATACTTAAAAGTTATGTATCGTATGGTAATTTCTACAAAAACTTCACTGAAAAAATCAAGACTAAAATGTCAAATAGGCTTAACGCACCCAGATTTTTGATACAGACATTTTAGTATCTTCAAAACTACGGGAATTATCGATATGATTTTTTATTCATCCCCTAAATTACTGTCTTCGTAGTTGTTTACAACAAAGTTTGACTATTTTTACAATCAGATTTTTGCAGGATTGGGTCCGTAAGTTTGTCAAATTTCGAATAAGAAGACAACAACTTCCTTGGCTGCTGTGCACCCTTAATATTGAATGTTTTTGAGATTTCACAAATGTGAAATAATTGAAACAAACAATATTGAAATTACGTCGCCGTCTTGCTAACTTGTCGCACATTTTGGGCCAAATTGGAGAACACTATTTTGTGCAGTTAACAATGCCTTCACAGATCCCCTAAATTCGATTTCAATCCTGAGATATTCAATAAAAATCGAAAAAACTCCGTGCACACGGAAAGAAGGTTTATCGTGAATCTTACTAATTTTCGGTTAAAAACCCTAAAAAAATTGGTTGTTTTTCCAACCACGATTTTTTTTAGCTGGAAATCCTAAAAAAAATTCCTGGATTTGACAGCTGGATCCAGGTCCTAAAAATGATAAATCTAGCTAAATTTTTAGCAAATTTTACTAATTTGCAAGCTGGAAAAATGCTGTCAGTCTCAAAAGCAGTATGTTTTGAGAAGGTCTGTTAGCTATTTTAGCTAGATTTTATGGTATTCTTGCGCGTTTTCTAGTTAGTCCAGCAATTTTATTTACTGTTTCAACCATTTTCTTTGGAATAATTTTCAAAATTTTCCATTAATGCCACCACAGCGGAAACCTTTTACCCAGCCTCTTGGCTGGTATAGCTAGCTTTTTTGCTGTTTTTGCATGAATTTTGGTTAGTCTTACTAGTTTTTTTAGCAAGATTTCAAAAAAAAAACGTTACTTAATCCACCTTCAGGTGGTTGGTGCCTTCCTCGCATTCATAAAGTGAATACACTACACAGCCTCAAAAAAGTGTATAAATAACGCTCATTGTTATCAAAATATCTGAGATCCGGCCTCGAAAAAGTGTATAAATAACACTTAAGTGCTCATAACTTTTGATGGGGTTGTTGGTGCCTTCCTCGCATTCATGTTGTATTTTAGGTTGTATTTACAAATTAATTTAAGAGTTTTTTTTTTATTTTTTTTTTCATTCATTTTTTATAATTAATGATTTTACTTGAACAACAATTTTCAATTAATTTTTTACCAACTCTCCAAAATAAAGGAGAAAAGTCTCATGAGTTATAAAAAAAAAACAATTAAAAAATTCGTGTAAATCTTTGTCGAGACAAAATGATGCAGCAACATAATCAATACAGATTTTTTCCAGAAGAGACGCAGACACTGCTTAAGCAATGTGGCAACCGGGCGATACGCATGCAAGGGGGTGTGGCTGCCAATCCCCCGCGTGGACCAAAATCCCTACGCATGCTGCGCGACTCTCGCGCGTAAGCAAAAAGATCCGGCCTTTGAGGTTATGCAAAAATCACCCTTTTTTGCAGCTACAAAAAAACTTTTTCTTGGCATAACTTTAAAAGTACTTAATTAAACAGAATAAAATTTAATAGGGTCTTAGGGGACCCCAAAACGAACAGAATAAGGCGGATCCGGCCAAAATCGGTTCAGCCAGTTCTGAGATAATCGTGTGGAAAAAAAATCATGTCTACACACATCCCCACAGACATTTGTTCAGAATTTGATTCTGAGTCGATAGGTATACGTGAAGGTATATCTAAAAGTCGTATTTAAGAAGTTCATTTTTCGAGTGATTTTATAGCCTTGCCTCAGTGAGGTGAGGAAGGCAAAAATCATTTTTGCCCAAAAAGCTTCTCGTATTTACCCAGCCTTTTGGCTGGTTTAGCTTGTTTTTTCGTTGTTCTTGCTAGGTTTTTTGGTTAGTTAAGCTAATTTAGCGATTATTCACACTAGTTTTTTAAAAATAATTTTCCAAAAAAAAGGCGTTTCTGAGTTTTAAGACTAAATAAGTGCTTTGGCCTAAGTACTATTACACGGTTCAATTGCAATTTACCTCCAATTTTTGCGGTCCAAATTTTCATCCTTTTCTCACGCGCTCAGCTAAACTCTGGTGATCCGACGTACTGCGAAGAGGAGCAGGAACCAGGTTCGTTAAAGATTTGGGCGGATTTGGCGGACGCAGCTCCAGCCCGTGGTGGATTCAGAGGAGGATTTGGTTCTCGCGACGGTGCCGGTGATGGCAAGATCCGCACCCATGGAGGATATGTACCTGATGTACTCGCTCACGATCAAAGAGTTCGAGATCATCGATATTTCCATGAGCCGCTCGCTCAAGGACGAAGTGCTGAAGATCATGCCCGTCCAGAAGTAGACCCGTGCCGGTCAGCGTACCCCCTTCAAGGCGTTCATCGCCATCGGTGACTCCAACGGCCACATCGGTCTCGGCGTCAAGTGCAGCAAGGAAGTGGCCACCGCCATCCGTGGTGCCATCATCCTGGCCAAGCTGTCGGTCATGCCGGTTCGCCGCACGGAAAGAAGGTTTATCGTGAATCTTACTAAATTTCGGTTAAAAATCCTAAAAAAAATGGTTGTTTTTTCAACCACCAATTTTTTTAGCTGGAAATCCTAAAAATAAATCCTGGATTTGACAGCTGGATCCAGGTCCTAAAAATGATAAATCCAGCTAAATTTTTAGTAAATTTTACTAATTTGCAAGCTGGAAAAATGCTGTCAGTCTCAAAAGCTGTATGTTTTGAGAAGGCCTGTTAGCTATTTTAGCTAGATTTTATGGTATTCTAGGAAGTTTTATAGTTAGCCCAGCGTGTTTTTAGGCTGTTTCAACTAGTTTATTTGGAATCATTCTCAAAATTTTCCATTGATGGCTGCGAAGCCAGGTATTTTCACACATCTTTTTAGCTAGTTTAGCTAACTTTGCCACTATTCTTAGTAGGTGTTTTGGTTGGAGTAGCTAATTTTTCCACTATTTCTACAAGTATTCTTTCAAAAGCCTCCGTTGCTGCCTGCAAAGCACGCATTATTCACCCAGCCTTTTGGCTGATTTAGCTCGTTTCTTTTTTGTTCTTGCTTCGTTTTTCGGTAAGTCCAGCTAATTTTTCGACTGTTTTAACTGGTAATTTCGAAATCATTTTAAAAATCCCTTGCTGCCTATAAAGTTGTTTTTTTAATTTTCAAAAACACTTTTTGCTGGTGTAGCATGATTTTCCGCTATTCTTGGTACGTTTTTTGGTAGAGTAAGTTCTTTGGATGTTTCAATAGTTTCCAGGCTTTTTAAACTACGTTATAGTTGATCATCCTAATAGTACGGCTTTGTTGCGATATTCTATTGACAAATAAAAAAAAATTAAATACAAAAATACAAAAATACAAAAATACAAAAATTCAAAAATACAAAAATACAAAAATACAAAAATACAAAAATACAAAAATACAAAAATACAAAAATACAAAAATACAAAAATACAAAAATACAAAAATACAAAAATACAAAAATACAAAAATACCAAAAATACAAAAATACAAAAATACAAAAATACAAAAATACAAAAATACAAAAATACAAAAATACAAAAATACAAAAATACAAAAATACAAAAATACAAAAATACAAAAATACAAAAATACAAAAATACAAAAATACAAAAATACAAAAATACAAAAATACAAAAATACAAAAATACAAAAATACAAAAAAACAAAAATACAAAAATACAAAAATACAAAAATACAAAAATACAAAAATACAAAAATACAAAAATACAAAAATACAAAAATACAAAAATACAAAAATACAAAAATACAAAAATACAAAAATACAAAAATACAAAAATACAAAAATACAAAAATACAAAAATACAAAAATACAAAAATACAAAAAAACAAAAATACAAAAATACAAAAATACAAAAATACAAAAATACAAAAATACAAAAATATAAAAATACAAAAATACATAAATACAATTTAAAATTAACATAATTTAACTTAATTTAACTTAATTCAACTTAATTCAACTTAATTCAACTTAATTCAACTTAATTTATCTTACTTTAACTTAATTTTAATTAATTCAACTTAATTTAACATAATTTTACTTAATTTAACTTAATTTACCTTAATTCAACTTAATTGAACTTAATTTAACTTTATTTTACTTAATTTAACTTAATTTACCTTAATTCAACTTAATTGAACTTAATTTAACTGAATTTAACTTAATTAAACTTAATTCAACTTAATTTAACTGAATTTAACTTAATTTAACTTAATTTAACTTAATTTAACTGAATTTAACTTAATTTAACTGAATTTAACTGAATTTAACTTAATTTAACTTAATTTAACTTAATTTAACTTAATTTAACTTAATTTAACTTAATTTAACTTAATTTAACTTAATTTAACTTAATTTAACTTAATTTAACTTAGTTTAACTTAATTTAACTTAATTTAACTTAATTTAACTTAATTTAACTTAATTTAACTTAATTTAACTTAATTTAACTTAATTTAACTTAATTTAACTTAATTCAACTTAGTTTAACTTAATTTAACTTAATTCAACTTAATTTAACTTAATTTTACCTAATTCAGCTAAATTTTACTTAATTCAACTTAATTTTACTAAATTTTACCAAACAACTTTTAACAACAATTGAACTAAATTCTACCAAATGTAACGAAATTTCAAAAAATGTATCTTAGTTTAATTAAATTTAACAAAAATTTCTAGATATAACCACACTTGACTAAATTTATTTCTTTTTTACTATGTTCAGTTTAATTATACTAAACTTAACTTTAGTTAATTAAACTTGATTTTTAATTAATCATAATTTAACTAAATTTAATTAAATTTATCTAAATTTTACTGATTTTAACCAAATTTAATCAATTTAACTTAATTTAACTGAATTCTACTTTTTTCTAAATTCAACCAAATGTAATTCAAATTAACTTTCACTTAATTTAAAGTAATTTAACATTATTTAACTCTATTTTTTGATGTGCTTCAAATGCATAAAGTGCCCTGCTCGTACGGATCTGTCAAACATTGGCCAGTCTATATCTAGACACTCTGTACCCGCAGCCTCCCCCCACGTAGACAGATGTCCATACAAAAAAAGTGGAGTGTGGACAAACGCCAGCCTCCACCTCCCCCGCCAAAGGGTTCACGACAAAGGGATGCCACCAATCGTCCAAACAAAAATTAGAGGCTCAACTTCTAACCTCTTTCCCTCAACACAAAAAAAAACTTCTCACCTAATCAACTGAAGATCTCAGCCCGCAGAAAGTCTTCCTGGCTTTTAATCCATTCACTCAGGCACCACCATCGCACTTGCACTTTCGACTTTCAAACACAGAATCGTCACAAAACTCCGCGTACTGAGCGGCTTAAACAGGATCAAACACGATACGAGACGTTCTCTTGCTTTGTGTTGGTCTCGAACTGATGATCTGTCAAAAAATCCATGCTGCCGGTTCCAGCTAGTTTTTCGGTAAAAAGTAGGCAAAATTGTGCTGAAACACCATTATTTTTGGTGAAATCTCTCCTGTCATTTTGATTTGGGCTGTCAGTTTTGGATAGCAAATCAGCAATCAGGGTTAGCTGTTTCACCAATCCCAAGTTGGTAAATTTACCTGTAATTTTAGCTAATATAACCAAAAAAATCACTGTTCCACCAATTTGAAGCCAGCTAATTTGAATTGTTAAATTTAAGATGGAACTCTTTTCCGTGCGTGGTTATTGGAGTAACAAGATCGGCAAGCCCCACACCGTGCCCTGCAAGATCTTCGGCAAGTGCGGTCCGCTCCTGGTGCGCCTCATCCCGGCTCGCCGTGGTACCGGCATTGTGTTAGCTCCGGTCCCGAAGAAGCTGCTCCAGATGGCCGCGGTATCAAGGATTGCTACACGCTGACGCGCGGTTCGACGACCACGCTGGGTAACTACACGGCCATCGTCAAGACGTACGCTTTTCTGACGCCCAATCTGTGGAAGGACCTGCCGTTGGCCAAGACGCCGTACCAGGAGTACGTCGACATTCTGGAGAACACCAGCAAGACCGGCCAGCGCATAATTGAGCTGATTACGGCGAATAAAAACAATTCAAGCGACCTTCACGGGTAGTGTTTTGTGGCGAGAACTTCAAAACTTGGCAAATTTGCGCGCGGTTTACTTGGATCGAGCTTGCAGCTGACTGGTTTTGTTTGTTTGTTTATGTTTTGTTTTCACAAAAAAAAATCTGTGAATTGACCGTGTACACGATCAGATTTAACTATTCATTTTGTAAAAATCGAGCAGTTAGGTGTCGAATGGAGCACCGGATTCAAGTGGTACAAATATGAAAGTTCTCCCATTAGGAATAATTGAGTGGAAGTGCTCCATTGTGATGCATATTTTTTATTAATAGGGTCCTAAAGCTCCATGTCAATTTAATGGTAATTCAATTTTGATTTCTTTATTTTTTCATTGCTAAAAAAAATTACAAGAAAACATTTTACATATGGTACCCTCACAAAGAGTTTTTTGTGAAGCAATGCTGCGAAGTATTTCTTTCAAAATTTATTCAAAAATCCACTTAAACCCTATTTGGGCGTACAAAAAACCATTGTACTTAAAAAAGCTTTATCCTTGTTACAATAATATTAGCTATTAATTTATGTTGTTTTACGTTTCAGATATTTGCATCTTTAATTGGGTCTCGTGGCGCAGGGGTAGCGGCTTCGGCTGCCGATCCCGATGATGCTATGAGACGCGGGTTCGATTCCCGCCTTATCCACTGAGCTTCTATCGGATGGTGAAGTAAAACGTCGGTCCCGGTTTCTCCTGTCTCGTCAGAGGCGCTGGAGCAGAAATCCCACGTTAGAGGAAGGCCATGCCCCGGGGGGCGTAGTGCCAATAGTTTCGTTTCGTTCATATTTGCATCTTTGAAATAAGTAGTCTCTTTAAGCTTTTTTTTTTCAATAACGATATTTAATTCAGTTTTTAATCTACATTAAAACTTTCAATAGTTTTTCTTCCTTATTCCCACCACCACCATCAGGAGGACCAGCTTTAACCTCATTGCTCTCTGAAAAAAAATATGTTTAAGAACATTTAAACAATAAGTGATAGTTTAAATTCTTACTTAACGTAAGCCAACAATGTGTTGAGGCAGGTGTAATTGTGGTCGCTCGACGTGTTTATATTATAACAATATTTTTGGAAAAAGGTCCATGTTGGTTTAGCATCCGGAGTATAAGCTGAATTAAGGACCATCGATAGTTTAATTACTCCGTCGATAGCTTCCAATAATCCGTTTACTGAAAAATATCTACCTTGATCTAAATAGATCAGGTATTGCCTATTAGCGCTGTTTATTAAGATCACATGTGGCTGTAAAGTTAATTTGTGTTCTCTTAAAATGTTTCGATATTTATCCAACGCCGATTCCAATTCTGCAATTGTCTGAAATAGAAAAACATAATATAAGTATTCAGTTTGTAGTCTATAGTTTTTAATTTTCAGTTTTTAGTTTTTAGTTTTTAGTTTTTAGTTTTTAGTTTTTAGTTTTTAGTTTTTAGTTTTTAGTTTTTAGTTTTTAGTTTTTAGTTTTTAGTTTTTAGTTTTTAGTTTTTAGTTTTTAGTTTTTAGTTTTTAGTTTTTAGTTTTTATTTTTTAGTTTTTAGTTTTTAGTTTTTAGTTTTTAGTTTTTAGTTTTTAGTTTTTAGTTTTTAGTTTTTAGTTTTTAGTTTTTAGTTTTTAGTTTTTAGTTTTTAGTTTTTTGTTTTTAGTTTTTAGTTTTTAGTTTTTAGTTTTTAGTTTTTAGTTTTTAGTTTTTAGTTTTTAGTTTTTAATTTTTAGTTTTTAGTTTTTAGTTTTTAGTTTTTAGTTTTTAGTTTTTAGTTTTTAGTTTTTAGTTTTTAGTTTTTAGTTTTTAGTTTTTAGTTTTTAGTTTTTAGTTTTTAGTTTTTAGTTTTTAGTTTTTAGTTTTTAGTTTTTAGTTTTTAGTTTTTAGTTTTTAGTTTTTAGTTTTTAGTTTTAGTTTTTAGTTTTTAGTTTTTAGTTTTTAGTTTTTAGTTTTTAGTTTTTAGTTTTTAGTTTTTAGTTTTTAGTTTTTAGTTTTTAGTTTTTAGTTTTTAGTTTTTAGTTTTTAGTTTTTAGTTTTTTAGTTTTTAGTTTTTAGTTTTTAGTTTTTAGTTTTTAGTTTTTAGTTTTTAGTTTTTAGTTTTTAGTTTTTTAGTTTTTAGTTTTTAGTTTTTAGTTTTTAGTTTTTAGTTTTTAGTTTTTAGTTTTTAGTTTTTAGTTTTTAGTTTTTAGTTTTTAGTTTTTAGTTTTTAGTTTTTAGTTTTAGTTTTTAGTTTTTAGTTTTTAGTTTTTAGTTTTTAGTTTTAGTTTTTAGTTTTTAGTTTTTAGTTTTTAGTTTTTAGTTTTTAGTTTTTAGTTTTTAGTTTTTAGTTTTTAGTTTTTAGTTTTTAGTTTTTAGTTTTTAGTTTTTAGTTTTTAGTTTTTAGTTTTAGTTTTTAGTTTTTAGTTTTAGTTTTTAGTTTTTAGTTTTTAGTTTTTAGTTTTTAGTTTTTAGTTTTTAGTTTTTAGTTTTTAGTTTTTAGTTTTTAGTTTTTAGTTTTTAGTTTTAGTTTTAGTTTTTAGTTTTTAGTTTTTAGTTTTTAGTTTTTAGTTTTTAGTTTTTAGTTTTTAGTTTTTAGTTTTTAGTTTTTAGTTTTTAGTTTTTAGTTTTTAGTTTTTAGTTTTTAGTTTTTAGTTTTTAGTTTTTAGTTTTTAGTTTTTAGTTTTTAGTTTTTAGTTTTTAGTTTTTAGTTTTTAGTTTTTTAGTTTTTAGTTTTTAGTTTTTAGTTTTTAGTTTTTAGTTTTTAGTTTTTAGTTTTTAGTTTTTAGTTTTTAGTTTTTAGTTTTTAGTTTTTAGTTTTTAGTTTTTAGTTTTTAGTTTTTAGTTTTTAGTTTTTAGTTTTTAGTTTTTAGTTTTTAGTTTTTAGTTTTTAGTTTTTAGTTTTTAGTTTTTAGTTTTTAGTTTTTAGTTTTTAGTTTTTAGTTTTTAGTTTTTTAGTTTTTAGTTTTTAGTTTTTAGTTTTTAGTTTTTAGTTTTTAGTTTTTAGTTTTTAGTTTTTAGTTTTTAGTTTTTAGTTTTTAGTTTTTAGTTTTTAGTTTTTAGTTTTTAGTTTTTAGTTTTTAGTTTTTAGTTTTTAGTTTTTAGTTTTTAGTTTTTAGTTTTTAGTTTTTAGTTTTTAGTTTTTAGTTTTTTAGTTTTTAGTTTTTAGTTTTTAGTTTTTAGTTTTTAGTTTTTAGTTTTTAGTTTTTAGTTTTTAGTTTTTAGTTTTTAGTTTTTAGTTTTTAGTTTTTAGTTTTTAGTTTTTAGTTTTTAGTTTTTAGTTTTTAGTTTTTAGTTTTTAGTTTTTTAGTTTTTAGTTTTTAGTTTTTAGTTTTTAGTTTTTAGTTTTTAGTTTTTAGTTTTTAGTTTTTAGTTTTTAGTTTTTAGTTTTTAGTTTTTAGTTTTTAGTTTTTAGTTTTTAGTTTTTAGTTTTTAGTTTTTAGTTTTTAGTTTTTTGTTTTTAGTTTTTAGTTTTTAGTTTTTAGTTTTTAGTTTTTAGTTTTTAGTTTTTAGTTTTTAGTTTTTAGTTTTTAGTTTTTAGTTTTTAGTTTTTAGTTTTTAGTTTTTAGTTTTTAGTTTTTAGTTTTTAGTTTTTAGTTTTTAGTTTTTAGTTTTTAGTTTTTAGTTTTTAGTTTTTAGTTTTTAGTTTTTAGTTTTTAGTTTTTAGTTTTTAGTTTTTAGTTTTTAGTTTTTAGTTTTTAGTTTTTAGTTTTTAGTTTTTAGTTTTTAGTTTTTAGTTTTTAGTTTTTTAGTTTTTAGTTTTTAGTTTTTAGTTTTTAGTTTTTAGTTTTTAGTTTTTAGTTTTTAGTTTTTAGTTTTTAGTTTTTTAGTTTTTAGTTTTTAGTTTTTAGTTTTTAGTTTTTAGTTTTTAGTTTTTAGTTTTTAGTTTTTAGTTTTTAGTTTTTAGTTTTTAGTTTTTAGTTTTTAGTTTTTAGTTTTTAGTTTTTAGTTTTTAGTTTTTAGTTTTTAGTTTTTAGTTTTTAGTTTTTAGTTTTTAGTTTTTAGTTTTTAGTTTTTAGTTTTTAGTTTTTTAGTTTTTAGTTTTTAGTTTTTAGTTTTTAGTTTTTAGTTTTTTAGTTTTTTAGTTTTTAGTTTTTAGTTTTTAGTTTTTAGTTTTTAGTTTTTAGTTTTTAGTTTTTAGTTTTTAGTTTTTAGTTTTTAGTTTTTAGTTTTTAGTTTTTAGTTTTTAGTTTTTAGTTTTTAGTTTTTAGTTTTTAGTTTTTAGTTTTTAGTTTTTAGTTTTTAGTTTTTAGTTTTTAGTTTTTAGTTTTTAGTTTTTAGTTTTTAGTTTTTAGTTTTTAGTTTTAGTTTTTAGTTTTTAGTTTTAAGTTTTTAGTTTTAAGTTTTAAGTTTTAAGTTTTTAGTTTTTAGTTTTTAGTTTTTAGTTTTTAGTTTTTAGTTTTTAGTTTTTAGTTTTTAGTTTTTAGTTTTTAGTTTTTAGTTTTTAGTTTTTAGTTTTTAGTTTTTAGTTTTTAGTTTTTAGTTTTTAGTTTTTAGTTTTTAGTTTTTAGTTTTTAGTTTTTAGTTTTAAGTTTTTAGTTTTAAGTTTTAAGTTTTTAGTTTTTAGTTTTTAGTTTTTAGTTTTTAGTTTTTAGTTTTTAGTTTTTAGTTTTTAGTTTTTAGTTTTTATTTTTTAGTTTTTAGTTTTTAGTTTTTAGTTTTTAGTTTTTAGTTTTTAGTTTTTAGTTTTTAGTTTTTAGTTTTTAGTTTTTAGTTTTTAGTTTTTAGTTTTTAGTTTTTATTTTTTAGTTTTTAGTTTTTAGTTTTTATTTTTTAATTTTGAGTTTTTTATTGTTCAGGAATGTTAGTTTTATAATAATTTGAAAAAAGTACCCCCACAGCACGAACACAAGCGTTTAAACTTTCTTCGTAGTTCGGTCTGAATTTTTGTGTGACGGTTCCTGGAGGCAGACAAGCTCCAGAAATGCATTAAAATTCATATCTTAGAACGAAGATAAAAGCAGTCGTAGCTGGTATTAACACATGACACTTCAACAAAGGAACATCCCAAAAATAAAATGGTTTCAAGTGCGTTATCTTAAATTGTGACACTTTTGATAGATTAAATCCATTCCCAATTTATAAAAAAACAACAAACAAAAAAAAATATTCTAATAGATCTGGAAACATAAAAATAAATATCAAATGTAGAAAACAGAAAAATATAACTCAACACAGAACAATGTATACTTACAACTTTGCACTTCAAGAGTCGATAACAAAAAGAATTTTAACTGACAAAGCCAAATGTATAAGTTGAACGTATGACAACATGAAATGGAAGGTAGAATAATAAAAAGATTTTCGCTTTTATCGAACTTTTAGAGAGAGTAAGATGGATAAACATAAATATCGAAAGTCGACTATAGACTGTCAAGTTTACAGATTGGCCAATGTTGGATAGATCCAAACGCGGAAAAAATCCCCCCTTTATAACTAGAAAAACTCGCAGCCATACTTTGCCACATGCAACACATGCGTTGCCAGTGCCAGGTTCGAAGACTGTTACGCTTCTTACAAAAGTTATGTGCGGATATTTGGAAACGATGGTGGAGAGGGAAAAACATCAATCTTTACATAAAACAACAAATTCCAAATTACAAGTAAAGCGTTACATAGTTAAAGAATGCCCCCATTAAAGCCTACCATCAACATAGTCGCAAATTTGGGTTGTTCGTACTTATTCTTGAGTTTAATTAATTCGAGCAGTTTGCTTGACGTTTCAAATCAAGTTCCAAAATCACGCTGGTATGTTTACAAATACGTTCTGGCTTTTCGGAAAATTTGCAAACGTTGCTGCATTTGCTGGTAGTTTAAGCAGAACACTCGGGAAAGGTAAACTTTTCGTGTACTCGGTTTTCTCAAATTAATATAAATATTGCTTTTATTTGACAGGGAATTATAATTCATGACACCTTTGCAGAAGATGACCTTGTACTGGGATTAAATCAATTTAAAACAACAAATCATCATCAGGTAAGGTAGTTTGTAAATAATCATTGTGTGATTGATGTTTGTTGGGGTAAGGAATCATTTCTCGAGTTTTTTTTTTATGAAATGAGATTCTGGGAACTTGTTAAGGAAGAACCATAGTGATAATTTAAAAAAAAAATCCAGACTTACTCGTTGATTTTTTGTCGCCCGGGTGGCCGATCCTAGCTCAACATCGTAAAGTGCCCTCGGAGTAGTAAAACTCGCCATACAATGTCACCAGATTGTTAGCCCGATTCCACCTGTTTTTGCCAGTTGCCAAACAAACCCATTGTTTTTTCTGAAATTATCAAAATTATGATTAGAATTTTAAAAAACTTTTAACCCTTTTCAACAGTACTTTCTTACAGCCTTCTATGTATTTAAATGGAGCGAAAGAGAACATTATCACGACCTAGAACTGGACACCGTAGAAATGCTGGAACTTTAAGCTCTGCCGGTCGAAAAAGATGCGACGGGTTTCGGTAAACACGTCCAACCGGTAACGCCACTCGGCGTTCCGCGGTCGTCTCTGGACTACGATCACCGTTGAGGTGTTGCTAAGGGCGCCGATAGAGGAAAGCTGGTTGGCCCGAATGGACCATGGATGTTCCGTGCGATCTTTTCGAAGCGTCGTGCGTCGATTCGTTCCCGACAGTTGCAACTTTGGTGGCTGTTAAATTTACTTACATTACAGTCGTAAATGACAACAATCACTGCAAAACACTTTACAGAATCACTTAATTTCACTTCGCGTCACAGCACCTCACTGTTTAATTCTTTTTGCGTTAATTTATAAAACATACAACCACTCAGGATTCAAGGCAAACATGAACTGACAAGCGAATCCGTGAGCTGTCATTTCTACCTAATTTGTCCTTAAAATTTAGATAAAATTTAGCTAAAATAGGAGCTCTTTTAGCAAAAATTTTACTGTCAGTGGAATGCAGGCAGTCAGTTGCTGTCAGCAGAATAGCAATCGGTGTTCCTAAATTTCAACAACAATGGGTCCTGAATTTTTACTAAATAATTAGCTGGTACAACTAAAAAAGTTGTGTTTTAGCCAAAAACGAGCCAGCTAATTGCGATTGTTAAATTCACGATGGAACTCCTTTCCGTGCATTGTTAACACTCTTAATATGAAAGAAGTTTCAATCTTGTCGTGCTATCTTGACACAGTCTGAAAATTGATGTAAGTACGACAACTGGGATTTCAGGTCAGAACGCGTTTGACGCACGTACAAGTTAAACTACCGTAAATATTTGTAATTATAACTCGGGACTCCAGCAACCAACTTTAACCAAACTTCGGGGACAATGCACAGAATGGTCAGCCAAACAAAACGTGTTTGTTATTGTTTACATTGCGTGCTCTAGTTTTTGTTTATTCAAGGTCAAACATTAAAAATCGTTTTTCTCGGAACGTCGAAATGGCGTTCCGAGAAAAACGCTTGTTTCCGATTTTTTTTTATTTTTATTCGCTGTATTTCAGCTACCAGAATTCCAATCTTCTCTTAGACAATTTTATTGGAAATTTTCTGAACTTTTCGAAAAAAATATTTTCAGGGATGGACAGTCATGAAGATAAAACAAAACGAAAAACTTTATCTCACTTTATCAAAAAATCTGTAAATTACTTATCGATTGAAAATTTGATTTTACACTAAAAACTGAAGCAAACAAATTTTTGACTAAAATTTCTATTTTTCCATAAAAAAACTATTTTTTTCAAAATCATAACTCGGCGGCAAAATTTTTGTCCCTACTTCTCTATGGTTAAAAAGTTGCGATTTGTTGTCCCCTAAAACATATTAAAAAAAAAAAAACAAAAATTATAAAAGAAAATTGAGAAATTTATTTTTTTCAAATGCTCGTCAAATAATTATCTAAACATTTTTGAGAATTTTGAGTATGTAAGCATTAAGGGATAGCTTATTATCGAACATATATGCAAAAATGTGACTGTTACATTGGATGTATCACAATAAGTGGCCAAATCAAATTTCTATCAATGTCATCCCGGGCTATCAAAGTCACCCCAGTTTACGGTACCTGTTTGTTTTAATAGTCCCTATTAATACCTACAACTTTTCTGAAGACACCTGAGGTTTCGTTAAAAAAATTTAACGTGGTTCGATTTACAATGTTAAATAATGAAACATTCAATAAATTTTCCGATCTTTTCGAAAAAAATATTTTAAAATTTTTTAAACCAAGACTAACATTTTAAAAGGGCGTAATATTGAATGTTTGGCCCTTTTGAAATGTTAGTCTTGATTTTATTTTTTTTAAATATTTTTTTCGAAGAGATCGGAAAATTTCACGAATGTTTCATATTTTAACATTGAAAATCGGACCACTAGTTGCTGAGATATCGACATTTGAAAATGGTGGGTTTTTTTGGTGAGACTTAGAAAACATCAATTTTCCTGTTTTCAAACCTCTGCATGGCAATATCTCAGCAACTAAGGGTCGTATCAACAAAGTTCAAGAAAGAAAAATATAGAGAATTTTCTCAGCTTTTCAAATTTTTTTTTCAGGAGTGGGCAAACATGTGCACTAATTTTAAAAAATGAAAAACTGCGACTATTTTCAAAAAAGTCACCTAAAAATGGCTTTAACTTGAAAACGGTGCACTTTATCAAAATTTCACTAAAGTACTTTTTGATTGCAAATTTGATTTTACATCGAAAAATGAAGTTGAAAAATTTTTGCGACCGATATTTCGATTTTTTGAAAAAAATAGTATTGATTCAAAAATTCATAACTCGGTCAAAGATCTTTTGCACAACCTGGAAATTTCTGAAAAGTTGGCATTTGATGTCCTCTAAAACATATAAAAAAATGAAAAAAAAATAAAAATTGTGTTTTTTTTGCAAATCAAGTTTTAGTGACAAAAAGTTAAATAAAAAATCACCAAATTTTTTTTTACCGTGTAACATTTTTTTCCAGTGTAGTCCGTATCCATACCTACAACTTTGCCAAAGACACCAAATCGATCAAAAAATTCCTTCAAAAGATACAGATTTTTGAATTTTCATACATCATTTTTGTATGGACAGCTGCCAAATTTGTATGGAAAATTATATGGACAAACTAATGATGCAAAATGGCTTCTTTGGGCATACCGAAGGCACCACAAAAGATTCAAAAAAAATCGAATGATCGAAATCTGAGAGAACTGCTCTATAGTGATTATTTTTTCATTTCAATTTACTATTTCTGGACCCTGAATTCAGAACCATCATTGACAGTCATTGCCTCAAAAGTGAAAGACACCATCTACCACCTTTAAGGGTTGATTCAATTTTTCGTTTCTGTAATCCTTTAACATAATTGAAGATGGATTATTTGCAGTTTGGTTATTTTGGTCCAAATAAGAATATTTTAAGTTTTTAAACATTAACTTGTTATATTTTGAACACAAACGTATGTGGAATTGCTGTAACTTAAAGAACATCCATATTTTGGATGAATAAGAATCATGTTGAGTGGCGATCAAGTTACCCCTAATATTTCAAAAATGCCTTTTTACAATTTTTTTTAAAGCTTGGTATAATTCAAAGATTCATCTGATCAAATACCCTTTTCAGCCAAACATAGCTGGTTATTTAAGCTTTCAACTAATGCATAAAGTTCATAGTTTTGGGATAAATTGAGAGAACTTTGTGCGATTAAAAAAAAAGGGGATCAAGTCCATCCCCGGATTTGGTTGATAATTGCTCAAATGTATAAATCCTCATGAAAGCCTGGTGAAGAGCCCAATTTTGCTCTAAACGCTAGAAGTTCTTACAAAACCCAACCAACCAACCCAAAAAAATATGGTAGCAACGCGCCAGTATTGTTATTATTTATTATTAAATTAGAAGCGCGTGCAGTAAACACCGCATTTAAAATGCATTCAGTCGCTCAAGAGAGCGTGAAGAGGGTGGAAATATTGCCTCGGAGGAAGCATCTTCTTTCCAACCCCTCGGAAAAAAAGTTCCGAACACACACAGAAAAAAAAATGATGGTAGGGGAGAGTGGGGAGACTTGATCCCCTTTTTTTGTATCGCACATAACTCTGTCAATTTCTCACAAAACTATAAACTTTTTGCATGAATTGAAAGCTTAAACATTCATCTATGTTTGGCTAATAAGGATATTTCATCAGATGAACTCTTCGAATCATGCCAAGCGTTTTAAAAAAATATTTTAAACCGGCATTTTAAAAATGTTAGGGGTAACTTGATCCCCCTTTCAACATTTTGAAGAAATCTTAAGCAAAATGTTTCTTATTCATCCAAACTTTTAATTTTCTATAAGTTACAGCAATTTCACATAAAACCTGTACGTTTGTGTTCAAAATATAACAAGTTTATTATGTTAAATATTTAAAAACTTAAAATATTATTTTTAGACCAAAATTAAGCATGTTTACAAAAGCTGGAAATTTTTGTTTACGAAACTTTTGAAAAATGGTTCAAACTGCAGTAAGTTATGTACAACTATACTAAAGGAAACTATGTATGAAAACCCAGCTCAATTAATTAATCTTGAGGCTGATTCCAGTGACTGTAAAAATGCAGGGATCAAGTCTCCCTAAACGCACTTTTTTAAACAATTGATTGTAAAAATAGTATGACGATAAATTTAACGTCAAATGCGTAAGGGTTTTGGAGTTTATAAGTTTATCAAACAATTCATGTATAAAAAATATTTTTTTGAATAATTTTTGAGTGTTTTCTATGCATATCAATACAAAGAAAAAAAGATCTCTTGGAAGTTTTTTGCAGCTCGTTTTAGAAAAATGTGTGTAACTGAATCTAAACATTTTTTAATTTTTTTCTTTGTTTTCTACAATGGGTTTTAGTTAATTTCGCACAACTTTCTAGAACAAAGCTAATTGTTTTACCCACATGCTGACGAGATACAGGCTTGGGATCAAGTGTCCCCGGGGATCAAGTCTCCCCACTCTCCCCTAATATTCATCAGGAAATGGTGACAGATTTTGTGGCAAAATAAATGATAAATTTTACCCCAGAAAATGATGAATTTTCATCAGTTTTTGATGAATATTCATCAGGTTCACCGTTTACACATTTTTTATGTAATATTACTCAAAAAAAGAGGTAATATTCAACCTACCAAATTTTCAACATTCCAAAATTCAACTTTTTTTTGTGCAGCCACAGCAGTGAATGATGGTGGAAATTGAGTTTTTCCAAAGTCCTTGCGAAAAGGGGGTGATTGTTCACGTCGAGGGGAAGTTCATGAGCTGGAAAACGCGATGATGGGAAATTTATGAAAAAGAAGTTCATTCATTTAAGATAGGATCAATGGGTGGAATTGGAAGGGGAGTTGACGATTGAATATAAAATTTAAAAATAATGTAGTTAGAAAAATCTAATTTAAAAAAATTGGAGGCTTCAAAAACGTTGCACCATAAACCCGTTCAGAAATTTAATACTAATCGTAGAAAAAATGTTCGAACCTTTAAAAAATGTAACTCAATATGTTTCCCAATCATTCATCGTCATCGACTTTGTACAATATCCCAGTAACGGTCGGTCCATGGAAGGCCCCTCCAAGGGTGGCAGCAAAACCAGAAACCCAATATTAATTCCGGGTGAAGGCACACTACAAACACAAATACAAATAGCGAAGAAGGTGCCTACAATTGCCAAGGAGTGGTGGGGTGTGGTGGTGGTGCTTCCGAGACCTGTACCCCGGTGGACAAAAGCTTCGAGGAAAATAATCGTAAAATACACATCTTGCTTCGCTGGCCGTCCAGGAGAGAAACCCAATCAGGCAAGAAAAAAGATAAACATTTCTCAACAGTTCAATTTCGATGGAGTTCGACCTTTTGTCGCTCGTTCAATTTATTTGGTCCTTCTTTAACGATGGTCTCGTGAGGAAATGTGGTTGAAAACATCAACTTATTCATCACATTAAACAGAGGCACTCGTCTTCAGAAAAAAAACCAAATGGTGGTTCGGTTATAACAAGAGCCAAAAAGTTGCACGGATCGCGGACGGGGCACGTACGTGAACACGTGTCCACACTCAAGGAAAGGGATCTATGCAGGGCTAAAATAACACCCTTCTAGCAGCGTGGTTAAACATTGGTGGTACAAAATTTTGGTATTTATTGCCGGCTTTAATTTGTTAGAAAAGGGTAAATCTATTTTTTTCAGTGTTCATTAAAAGATAACATTTCTTCATGTAAAAATTATCAGAAGTTCACAACACTAATTTGATTAAAATCGGAAAAATGTGCTAAAAAAACTCAATTTGTTTACGGTTTTGTCTGCAGGATGCACTACTTTCATCTAAATATTCCCAAAACTGGGACATGCCAAAACTGTAGGACATGCCAAAACTGTAAAATTATATCCTGAAAAGTTATTAACGATTTAAAAAAGTATTTCTGTATAAAAACAATTTTTTTCACCAATCACAGGCTCGAGTAACCTAACTGTTCACTTTACAGCTTACTTAACAATTATTGACATTTAATTTTATCTTGTTCCAAATTTGATTTATTTATTGGTCAAAATTCAAATCAGCCTTCAATGAGCTGGAATGCTCTTTCTGTGTGAGTTGTTGGATTGCTAACCATGTATAGAAATGTAGAAATTAGTTTTTTTTGAAAATTGAATCAGAAAAATGTGCAATTTTGGTGTCCAAAGTAAGGCAATAAAATACCTCACCCTTAACTTTGGCCAAAGTCTAGGAACATATACTGCAAAAACTATTTGCAAAGTAATAAAACTGTTGTTGTTTTCGATAAAGGTATTTTCCAAATCAAATCGTTCGCTACTTATTTAATTTGCAAATTTTATTAAGGGGTTACATACATGTAAATCGGCAAAAATTTCAGAGATTGGTTTGAGCACACGCTTAAACTTTTTTTAAATCTGTTTTCGGGGCATTAAAATATACATTTTCATTTATCAATAAAAAAATTAAATTTGAACAAAACAAAAAGTTGATTTTAAAAGATATTTTTTATGTTATTCATATAAAAAATTGTTAGTTTTTGATTTTTGTATTTTTTAAAGAAAACAAAATTTTAAAATCTGGCTTCGTCATGCACACGGAACCAGTTTAACGAGTCTTCACCCGAAATTTCAGCCAATTGGGTCCTAAAATGAAGCTTAGATTGCTGATATTATTGTTTACAGTGATAAAGCTTATTTTTCTGAGTACAATGACCCTTTGTACGACCACAAAGAGTTTAAAATGGATTTTTAAATCAATTTTGAAAAATTAACCTCGTGGTCCATCTGGACAGAAAAGCTCCTACCGTAATCTGGGGTGAATCGGGACTACAGTCTGAATAGGGACAGCAGTTTTTAGAGCACTTAAAGCTTTTAAATTTGGAAATAGATGTACACATATTGTTGGCCAGAGTCTGTTCTAACCGAAACCAACCAGAAAAATCAAAATATTGTGCTCTAACATGGTGAAAACTGCTGTCCCAATTCGCCCCATGTGTCCCGATTGACCCCAGTTTACGGTACTTGACAGCTCGTTCCAAAGGGACCATAGTTGATCCATCGAAAAAATATTGTCTTGTCAAAAAAAAACAATTGCATTCAAATGAAAAAAAAAAGTGATCAGAAATGGTTTTTAATCGTGTTTTTTACCGTTGTACATAAAAATTGACATAGGGCTTTAGTACCCAATTTGGTCCATCTTATCTCGAGATATCGTGCCACCCGTAAATCAACTCGGCGTTAAGAGAAAAACGCTCACAAAGTTTGACAGTTCGCTTTACGCATGGAAAACTTTGAGCTTAAATCGTCTCTAACTCAGTTTAATCATGAAATATCTTCATGAAACTTTCAGGAGTGATTAAAAATCATCTTTTTAGTGGATTTAATTTTTTTTTGTATCATGAAATTTAATGATTTTCTACATGTATGTAACCCCTTAACCATGAAAAAAAAATATCTGAGTACGTTGCTGTTTTTTTTAGTTTATAATTAATGCATTCAAAATCATTGTATTTTTGATTAAAATTACGTTTTCAGAGATTTGGAATAGGCCATATACTTGAAGATATTTTTATTTACCAAAAAAAGGACTTTTTTGACGCATAATATTGAGAGAAAACATGTGATTGATTTTTTGGACAAAAACCAGAAGACAATATAAATATTTGTTTCCACCCTTTTCACACATAAAAGCACCCAATTAACTTGTATTTTCATGCAAATAATGCCTTCGCTAAAGGTGGACAAATATTGCTTAAACTTTTGATATTCCTCCTTTAAATTAATCAAAAATATGAGGGAATATCAAAACACGATAAAATGCTTAGTTTGCTAAAATTTAAAGTTGAATTAGAATACACTGAACATAAAACCATGATTTAAAATTCATCACAATTGCTAATCTCAGAAAACCTCTTGGCTTTTTTCCTACTTTTGAAAAATCCCAAAATAGATTCAAACAGAAACACCACCAAACTAGTCGATAACCCTATCGAAACAACCACCCAGCTAATATTCATATCGTGCAACAGCAAAGGCTTGGGAACGTTCTCATTCTCTCGTCCAAAATACTTTGGCGGAAAGTGGTACAACATCCAGAACGAAACCAACTCCGACTCCAGAAACACGCTCCAGTAGTGACTGATCATGGCGTCGTACGGCGAAAAGGTCGCAATCAGCAAGGTATCGATCTGCGAGGAAAGATACTCCTTGACGACGTGCATCTTCACCGTGGCACTGGACCGGAAGTAATCCACCGCTTCACAGGTCGTCGTGATCGTGTAGACGTTTCCTTTGACCAGCTCTCCCCAATCCAGCATCTGCTTGAAGTGGATCCCGTTTCGTTCCGCCATCTTTCGGTTGATCGCTACCGGGTACGCGGAGTTGTTGACCTCTTCGATGGTGTTCAGTTCCGGGTAGAACCGCTTGATGGACATCGAGGAGACGAGCACGGACTCGTAGATCGTGATGAGGATCATGCTGAAGAACACGAACGTGGTGACGACGATTTTTTCTGGGCGACTTCGTGGCCGGTTCAGGGGACCTTCCATGAACACCTGGTACACTTCAAAGTGGGCGGTGGTGAAGTCACGTTGGACACGATCCGTGCGACCGATTTGGTACAGGAGCAACGCGACCAGCTCGAACACGATAAAGAAGGCGATCCAGACGTGCTGCTCGTACGGATCTACGATGATCCGGATCCATGGGATTTCACTGCTCGAGGGAGTTATTAGGCACAGGTAGCGAAACACGTTCATCGGAAGCAGTCGGAAGTAGTCTGGGATGCCGAAGTAGACGGCGTCCATGATCCAAAAGTCCGAGTAATCCTGCTGGGCACTGTCGTAGGGGTTGATGACGGCCTTGCCACCATTTCTGCGCTCGGCAATGGTTCTGAAGAAGTACCGATAGAAGTGGATTTCGTTGAGGCCGCGGAAGTGCAGTCGAAAATACTGTACGAGGAACGTGTAGTTGTTCATGTTTGTGTAGTGCGACCTGAACGTTTGTTCAACGTTCTGGCCTGGAACGTAGTCGAGCTCTTGAAACAGAAAGGGGTGCCAGAAGGTTGCTTTCGGTGAAGCTTTGTCATCGTATCGAATCAGCATGACATTGTGCATCCGATATCGATCTCGCTTCATCAAGATTGCACGGGGCCAGAAGTACCCGGGTTTGTGCGAGACTACAAAAATGTATCGATTATTTCCGTGGCAGAGCTTGTGGAACCTCAGGAAGTTTTCAGGGTAGTTGATGTTCTGCGGATGAAATATAATCTTAAAAATGATTTTAAGCCGAATGACAAACTCACCGTTCTGGACGTATCAAAGAACAACACGAAGTAGTGAACCCCGGTGAACCGGTTCTGAGGTTCTCTATAGTAGTCGTCAATGACCCTTCGTGAACAGGAACAGTTTCCGAGTACCTTGAGAGCACCGTTCATGATCCGCTTGCTTGAAATTTCCTTGCGAAGATTGATTATCGTCAGCTGGTAGACATCATCGTTGTCGTTGCAGATCGAGGCCAAAATTGAACCGATGAAGTGCGCAGTTTTAAACAGTGAAGTTTTCGAGTTCTGGATTAGGTCAAACTTAGAAGATGTTGGATCAATACTGAGGGCAAGCAAGGTTGCCAAAACACATGCTTTTGCTTTGAACTTCATGGTAGTAATACAAAACAGGATGGACCTGGTTTGTTTCTACCACTATTCAATTGAACTTAACATAAAATTTTAATTTAGATTCCATCGCTGTAGCGATACAAATCAATCATTTTTATTTAAAAAATATTTGATGGAAAGAGAAATTGACATGAATATTCTACAGTGAGCAGTATTCTCAACGTGGAGTTCAACACAAAAGCACGAAGTGTACAAACTTCGGAGTGGAGTTGAACAATCATGTTACCGTGCCTTCCGAGCTACGATGGTATGGAATGGTCTTGTTATTTTCAACACTATCGAATAAAATCATGATTTGAATTTCTTCAGAGATATCATAAAACAAACTGAACCGACGACATGTCTTCCGATCTACAATGATATACGAATTATTTCTTAAATCTATCAAATCGGCTAAATTATTCTTACCTATTTAAGACTCAATAATAATTCTATTTTGCACTAGCTTTAAAAGAACTTTCAACATTCTATTCTGTAAGATAAACAGTTCATCAAAATCGATAAACATGTACATCATAATAGATAAAAACGGAAGAATAATGCCTAGCGAAGCGACAAAAGATCAATAAATTCATCCATTTATGTATCATGTACAACATAACCCTCCGCCCGATGCCATGCTGAAGAGCTACTCATAACTTTGTTTATGTGCTTCTGGCGTTGCATGTAAGTGAAGGCAAACGTCGAATGAAATCTAATTATGAGGGTGATTACTTCGGGGTGTTTTATCCTTTTTTCTTCCATCCTTACAACTCTCTGTTGGCAACCAAAGTCGACAGACTATTCGATTGATTGGCACGGACATCATCGTGGGCTCCCTTCTCGTCACGGGTGTTTTTTGTTTCGGTGAAAACGCAACCACACACGTGTGTACTTCACATTTGAGCACGTAAACAATGATAAGGATTATATTCAGGACGAAAAAAGAAACCAGGGGAAATGGTTCGATGAAATATCTCGCTTTATGATCTTTAATATGCCTTTAAAAGCAATTGCTTTTATTGCTTTCTGCAAACACTCATTAAAATTTATAACAAACACGCAATGAAAAACGCACCCACCCCCACATTCACACACCTTCCGTACGATGTGTTGAAATCCCACTTGTGAACAATTAAAATTGTAATTATCTCCACGTCCTTTCTGATGTCGTCTCGGAATTTCACCGGGGAGAAGGTCCTATCCCTAGAAAGGCGTTGGTTGTCACGCGAGAGGATGAGAATATGAATTACCGGTTTGCCTTTTTTGCACTCCAGAGACGACTAATGAGACATTTATCTTTCCCAGACTCGTAACTATAGCTTGTCAGGACACTTGCAAAAATATCTTCCTCATTCTGTTGATTACAAAGATTCTTTTTTAACGCAGTTTCAACAAAGTTTAATCTAGAATTATTCAGAAAAAATCTAAGCAATCCGGAATTTTGTTTTTTTACCATCCACATTTTCATATGTACAAAATAACAAAATTTCTTAAAATCACTCACTTCTGAAAGTTTCATGGAAATATTTCTTGATTAAACTGAGTAAGAGAAGATTTGAGCTTGAAATTTTGGAATTCGCAAAGCAACTGAGCAATTCTCTACCAAAACCGGAAAACACTCAAACCCCGATGGTTTGACACCAACTGTTATCAAACGAACGGGGTCGCTTTTTAGTTTGACATCGCTTTTAAACGGAGTTCACACACACTACCAAACGTTTGTTTTGATAGTGTGCGTGAGCGCAGTGTAAAAAGTGACAGTTCGTCACTTTTTAGTTTGACTTTGACCAACCAACGGGGTACAAACTAAAAAAGTGTCAAACGAAAAAGTGACTAACCACCGGGATTGAGTGTAGTAGTTTATGCAACAAGTTGCAAAAAGAAGATTTTTTCAGCACGAGTCGTACATTTATCCAACGAGGTTCACCGAGTTGGATAAAAACGACGAGTGCTGAAAAAATAAAGTTTTGCTACGAGTTCCATACAACATTTTTTGCAATTTTGAAAAACACCCATTGAGTGAAATTATAAGTCAAATGTTCATGTATTTTGTCAATAAATCGTTTAAATAAAAAAATGTTGAAAAGTATTACTTTTCGAGTAAAGTGCTGAAAAGTTCAACTTTTCATCATTCATTTCAGTGCATTTATTTTGATAAGTGTTGCTATTCGATTCTGTTATTTTTGGTGCAGAAAATTAGTCTTTTTCATCTTCCAAAAATGTCAGAAAAAGTAAGTCGTTTAACGACGGAATTGCAAACATGGATTTTATTAGATTTTTTTATTTGGCTAAAACTTTGCGGGGCCTTCCCCCACATTTGTGTCAGTGGGTCACCCATACAAGTCTCCATTAGGGTGCCCAGAATATGGGACTTTTTCTCAAAACCTCGCTCCACAAGCTGAATATTGTTCCTTGAGCTATTTTAGGACTCTGGGCCAAATATGAGCAAAATCGGTCAACATTTACCCATTGATACTCGAAGGTGAAGTTTGTATGGGAAAAATTGAAAAAAATGTATGGAAAACCCAACTTTTTTACGGTTTGGTCTCCACTGTGCGCTACTTCCATCCGAATATTCCCAAAAGTGAGATTCTCATTGGAAATTTAATTCTCTACAACTTTGTAGAACATACCAAAGCTGTAAAACTTGATCCTGAAAAGTTATTAGCGATTTAAAACAGTCATTTTTGTATGAAAAACATTTTTTTCGCCAACTTTAGGCTCGGGTATCAATGGGTTAATCTCAACCAATTTCGTTCAAAATTTACACAGATGCTTAAAATAACCCAAAAAACCGTTTTCCACTTGTGGAGCAGGGGGTCATTTTTTCTGGGCACCCTAGTCTCCATACAATTTTAGCAGCTGACCATACAACAATGGTACGTAAATATTTGAAAATCTGTAACTTTTGAAGGAATTGACTGATCAATTTAGTGTCTTGGGAAAAGTTGTAGGTATTTATTATGACTATTAAGAATTTAGCTGATTTTCTATTTAACTTTATTTTCACTTAAACTCAATTTCCAAAAATCCGTATATTTTTGATTTTCGAGATTTATTGATATGTTTTAGGTGACCAAAACTCGCATAACTTGAGCCATAGAAAAGTGTGATCAAAAATTTTGCCTCCGAGTTAGCAATTTTTGAAAAAATAGTAATTTTCGTAAAAAGTCGAAATTTCATCCAAAAATTATATTTATTTCATTTTTTATGTAAATTTGAACTTTTTTCTCAATTGGTTTGTCAAAAAAACACAATTTTCAAACTCAAATAAAAATGTGTTCCATCCAGATGTCAACCAGATTCGACCTGGAGCTTGTTGGGGACAACTGGGACTACCATCTAAGGCTGGGAACGCTTTGAGTTAAGATAGTCTAACATATACAATTTATAAAATAGACACTTTTTCTCTAGTGGATTTTTTGGGTGCAAATTTTTGCTCGAGAGACTTTTGTGAAATTGACTCAGAAACAAAAAAATGATGCATAAAGCTGCAGCTAGCATACGAAGCAGCAACAGGTTTTTTTTTCGCAATTTTTTATCGTCAGATCTTACAACTTTTAAAAACTAATGATTGCATATCAACTGTACGGGTGTATAATGCATTTTCCAATGGTTTTTTTCCATTGAAATGTTGAAATTCTGGCTTGTAATTTTCATTGAAGTTGTTTCCAACCTATGATCGTATCTTATGGTAGCGGTGTTGTCATTAAGTTCCAGCTAATTGATTTCAGTAGTTTAAAAGTATTACAGAACATAACCTTCACTTTCATGTCGACTCCCAGTACCTTCAACATAATTCAGATTAGTTATTATTTAATGATGTTAGCGTGTGTATTTGTGTGTTTGTGTACATTCATACCACCACCAACATGCAACATAAAAAAGTGCATTTGCTGCACCAACACTCTTCTCTCTTCTAACCCATCATCATCATTAAGCCCTCATTGAAAAGCTTATTGTGTCGGTGGTTGTGCTGCATTCGTGTGTATAGTGTATGTGTGTGTGTGTGTGTGTGTGTGTGTGTGTGTGTGTGTGTGTGTGTGTGTGTGTGTGTGTGTGTGTGTGTGTGTGTGTGTGTGTGTGTGTGTGTGTACGACAACCATTGGCCACAAGAGCAGGAAAAATACCGAACAGAAACAGAAAAAAAAACAATAATCAAACTCGCTTGCATTCTCCCTTCATGGACCCATTCATTGCAAGCTCGGCAAAGAGTAGCAGCAGCCAAACAGCAAAGAGAGAGCGAGAGTTTGTAGTCTGTGTGTTATTATGATTGCATTTTAGCAGCAAGTCCCAAAGCAAATCCAAAGAGGAGAGAAGCAGCAGCACCAGGACCGGTTTTCAACTATTTTTCTAACACAAACACCACAATTCAGTCAGTCTCCTGGACCGAATGCACCATGTCCGTGTCTGTCTGTCTGTGTATGATACTGCATCCACAAACATCAGGAAAACTGAACCATTTGCAGCGACGACGAGAGTTTGTTTTGTCTGGTTGGTTTTTTTTTTTGTTGGTCGAGCGAACAACTGTGCTGAAGACACGGCACAGATGATACCAACACAAACTACAGTTCAGAATTGAGAAGGATTTCAGCTGGAAAACCAAAAACCATTAAAGAATCTTGGAAGAATCATAGTTTATGATCATGTCATCAATATGGGAAAATTACCTTATTACAATTAGAAATTTCAGCAAATATGACTCTTTACAGTGAATTGTGAATTGTTGAGTTTCTTTTGTTTTTATACTGTTTAATTATTCCGATGTTATCTTTGTAATCAGTTTTTATTAAAAAATATACAAATTGGGGTATTTAACAAAAAGCATCACACATTATTTTATACATTATGACAGTTATGCAAATATTAACAACTAGTTTTTTTTTCTACACTATAAATACTCGTATTTGCCAAAATCTGTTTGTAAATCTGATTTGATGCATCTCTAACTAAAAACTATCAGTGTTTGCGTGTTGCCGTCGGAGGTTTTGGATGATGATGTTGACCATTTATGCAAGTAAAAATTGTACATATTTCATTTTGTTTTTTATTAAATTAGCCAAAAACCACCGACATATTTTTTTGTCAATCAAAACAAGATGGAGGAATAACAACAGCCTTGAATTACACACTGATTGAATAATACTAAATCAAGCTTGACAGAAAAAGGCGGAGAGAAAAAGTGCGGCTAGAGTGGAAATCGCTCGTTTTGATTTAGTGCCAGAGCGACAATAAGTATTGATGAGGACTATTCCGAAAAAATAGGCAGGAGGATTTTTTTTAAATTACCTGTTTTCACAAAAAAAACAACTCCCAAAATCCGTATTTTTTTATTTTTCATTTTTTTATGTTTTAAGGGACAAAACTCCGCATCTTTTAAACCTTTTTAAACCATTCAGAAGTATAGACCACAATTTTGGCAATGAGTTATGATTTTTTTAAATGGTGATTTTTGTTAAAAAATTAAATCTTGTACTTGACATTTTTAGACCTCATTTTTTTAAATGTAAAATTGAATTTGCAATCGAAAAGTACTTAACAATTATTTTGAATAATTGCACCGTTTTCAAAATATAGCCAGTCAAAGTTAAATTTTGTCCGATAAATTCCGGTTTTTTTTTAAATGTTTTTAAAAAACGTCCACGATTGTCCACTCCTGAACATATTTTTTTCGAAAAGTTTAGAAAATGTCCTACAATTTCATCTTAGGAACATTGACGATTGGACAACTGGCAGCTGTGATACAGCGGATAAAAGAAAAAGAAACAGGAAAATTGATTTTTTTAAGTCTCACCCAAACAACCTTCCATTTTCTAATGACGATATCTCAGCAACTAATGGTCCGATTTTCGTATTAAAATATGAAACATTAGTGAAATTTTCCGATCTCTACGAAAACAATATATTTTTTAATCATGGCTAACATTTCAATAGGGCGTAATATTGAATGTGTTACTCTGTGGAATTACCCTATAGCTATTTTCGATGATTTTCGACGTACATGAACAACTACCACAGTACATGTTCAAAAAATAAATAAACCTTGAGACAAGTCCTTTGGTACCAGGGTCACCTGGGTGATGTAAAGAGAGTTTGCGTACAGTCATCCCTAATAAATCAGTGTGCCTAACAAATAATTTCCCATATAGTGACAAATTATTTGTGGTATAGTGAACTATACCACAAATAGTTTTCACTGTATGGGAAATTAGTTGTTAGGCATACCGATTTTATTAGGGATCCCATATATTCGGAATACCTACAAATTCGGAACACTTTTGTGATAATTTGTCAATAGCATGCCAAATGCATCTTTTCTGTCGACCCTCCTATTTTCAGGACCTTTATTTGAACATTCTCTTGTTATTTCACTAGTAAAATAGTACTTTTTGAACAAAAAACTTCATTTCAAGACTATTTTATCCTGAGTAGCAAAACACTGCCTCCAAATCAGTCTGCGATCAGCAGAGAAGCGAGTCAGACGTGCGTCCCTCACAAATCAAAAAAGTGCTTAAAAAGTGCAAAAATGCCTCACGGCAAGAAAAAGAGGCGGTCCTCACCAGCAGGATCGGCAGATTTGAAGAAGCTAAAGAATGCCGAAGCGCTACCTGCAAAGCCAAGCAGTTTGAGCAAGGACGTTAAAAATTCGTCTGGAAACCAGTTCGCTACCCTCCCTGTGGACGTGAGCGAGAAGGAAGAATTTGAACGACGGGAAAAGTTGCCACCCATTTTTGTGAAAACATCGTCATCGGATTCGGTGCGAAAGTGGCTGACCGGGTTTATCAAATCTGGTGCTTTACGAGCTTCCATTCGCTTGTGTGCTGATGGACTCAAAATTCTGCTACCTACCAGAAAGGATTACAACTACGTTCGGGATTTCCTGAACAACACAAAGATTGAATACTACAGCCATGACGATCCAGGTAAACGCCCCATGAAACAGGTCCTCCGTGGCCTGTACGACATGGATGTGAGTGTGCTGAAAGAAGAGCTCAAAACTCTTAAGTTGAACGTGATCGAAGTCTTCAAGATGACGAGACACAACAAGGACATCAAGTATCGTGATCAACTGTACCTGGTTCATCTCGAGAGAGGATTGACAACGCCGTCTGAGCTGAAAGCAGTTCGGGCAATTTTCAACATCATCGTGACATGGGAACGTTATCGTCCAGTGCACCGTGACGTGACACAGTGTTCGAACTGCTTGCAGTTTGGACATGGTGGAAGGAACTGTTTCATCAAGAGTCGTTGTGCAACCTGCGGAGGTGAGCACAAAACTCAAGCTTGCGAAACAATCAACGAGAACATTGAAGCCAAATGCTTCAATTGCGGCGGCGACCATTCGACCAAGAATCGAAGCTGCCCAAAACGAGCTGAGTTTGTGAAAATTCGGCAGCAAGCGACGACGAGGCACCAACCAAATCGTCGTAAAACACCACCAGCATACACGGACGTGGATTTTCCCGCTTTGGCGTCACCTGGAGCGGGATCTGTTCGAGTGGTTCCAAATCTGCAGCAATTGCCGTTAAATCAGCGGCAAATAGTTGCAGAGAATTCAACACCTCCTGGTTTCAGTCAGCAACCGAAGGAAAACCAACCAGCATCAACGGATGAAGGCAGTAGTGACCTGTTTTCACCACAAGAACTTCTGAACATTTTCATCGAGATGACAACAACTCTGCGTGGTTGCAAAACTCGTGCGGAACAAGTAAGAACGCTTGGAGGATTTATCTTAAAATACAGTTCGTAGTTTACTCGTTCTAGTGATTTTGAATATTTCAATGAATTCCTTTTTTAGTTTTAAGTTAGGATTAGTTGTTAAAGTGATTTTTTTTTTCTTTTTTTTACCCAAATGTATTCAATTCAATGCAAAAATGTAAAACAATTTGAAGTAAATAAATGAATGTGAACAGTTAATAAGAAAACGAAAAATATAACAAAGATGAAGAGCATGTAGCCATACCACTTAGAATGTAAATGAAATGTAATTATTATAAGAATGTTCAATAAAAACATATTTAATTTCAAAAAAAAATACACTGCCTCCAAATTGCCTGTTCCATGATTGTGGGAGGTTATTATGCCTCCCACAATTGTGGAACACCTGAATTTAACTGATATTTTCACACAAAAAAAAGTTATCAGACCATGGATAAAGCATCATAAAGCTTGAGTTTCATTGGTTCCACTGTGGGAAGTCATTATTTTGTAAAAATTGTGTACTCATGGAGAGATTTAAAGTTTGTTTACATCCGTAAGAAAAAAGTGTTCCGAATTTGTGGATTTCAAGGGTCAAAGTATTTCTTCAAAAACTTGATATAAAAGTTAAAATATGCAGTTGTTTGATACAGCTTTCGAAAGATCGCAAGAAAAGCTTTCTAATGAAGGTAAAAGTGAATCATCAAGTTCAATTATCGATTTGCTATGACTGTTCCGAATATGAGGGATGACAGTAACGTGATTTTCGAATGATGAACCGGTGGAATCAATCGTTGAAGATCTCGCTGGAAAAAGATGACACCGACTGCAACCAGAGCTTCTAAAAATTCATCTTATTTATCTCACCAAAGTTCTCACAATATCGACTTTATGCAAAAATAAGTTAGAATATTTTTACTACCATTTTTGGAATTGTTGATAACAATACTTGTTTCTTCTGACGAACAGTAAAACGCTTTGACATTTGAAAACAGTTTCGCTTTTCAACCTCACTTTTAATCACCCAGGTCCGACCGGTTTAATGATGATTGAAAAATAAATAAATTAAATAAACTACGAATAATTATATATGCAACAACGACGAATCACCCTAATTCTCCACAAATTACAAACTTTGAGAAAAGTCATTCGGCCCGGTCTTATTTTTTTTTTTTTTTTTAAATTCAAAGTGCCCGTGTTTCTGGGGACCCCAAATTTCATGCACAGTACTTTTTTGAAATTTTTCTACACTGAAAAAAAATTAAAGTACCAAATTCCTAAATTCTAGGAATTTTGGCTCCTTTCCTTATTAAGTAATCCAAAAAACCCGATTACTAAATAAGGAAAAGAGGCAAAATTCCTAGAATAAAGGAATTAGGTACTTTTTTTATTTCAGTGTAGGTCAGTGTAATCGAATCACAAAAAAAATCTATGCCTTATTTTCGATCATTGAGCTTAAAAATGCTCCAAAAGTGTTCAAAACTGTTCTACAAATCTGTATTCCAAGATGAGAGAATGAATTGATAATTTCTTTGATGTTTAAATTCAGAAAACAAAAACCCGAATCCCCGATAATTAATCCGAGTCTGGATTTTATTTTAAGTTACGTTTTTCTTTCTACAGAAACTATTTTGTTTTTTTTTGTAACGGACAAACTGAAATATTTTCTTTGTGAAGGTCATTGGCCAAGCTGCCTTCCCTCCTCCCCTTCATCCAGCGATCTGGCCAGTGTAAATGACGGGTTTCATCGATTGCTAAATTACATGATTGCTATCAGATGGTGTAATTTCCGCGCGTTGTGTGTTCTGGGTTCTGGGCGTTCGCAAGCTTCCTTACAAAAGGTCGATGGCGTGAGAAGTTCGAATTTGCGTTCGATTCCTGTCGTTCTAAAAGTATGTTCTTTTGATCGGGAGGATTTCAACAAACCCTTCGATCTCGAAACGGAACAACCGGTCCTTGATCCAGGTTGCGGTGCGTGCCACAGTGACAGCCGTTTAGCTATGGACGTTTGGTGCCATGTTTCCGTCCGTCCATCCATTTGAGCCAAGTTAATTCGCAATTAGACTAATCAATTAGAGACACCACGCCAGGCGACGAACCTGCTGAAGTGCACGACAACGGGAAAGGAGTACAAACCGCAGGTGATCTTACGATGAAAACGATGTTATCAATTTTGATGTACTGGATGCCAGCTGGAGAGCGAAGACCTGTTCGGGGATCGGTAGGGTGACCGACCTTAATGTAAGCTTTGGTGACCCCCAAGAAGATTGTACGGTCAGTAGAAAAAACCACACGATGTTTTGAGAAAAGCCAGATGGAAACCCTAACCCGTCAAGACTTCATTACACAGTACGCAATCCTATCGAAACGGTTTTGTCGTTAATTATTATTTGCTTAAACAACCTGCAACTACGGACGAAGATAACAGCAATTTATGTGATGTGCAATGTGCCAATGATACAGCATTGCGAACTGCTGATCAAAACGGGAAAAAGAGATGCTGAAGGCTGGTTTCGCTAAACGGTGCCGATGCTGGTGGAAGAGACCTTACTGGTTGTGGGAAGTAGTTTATCACGCGCGTTTTAATGACTAAAAGTGGTCATGGAATTCAACTATGTGACGCGTGGTTAGTTAAATGTTTATTAGACAGTTATTAGGATACTTATTTGTTACAAATCGTTACTATTAAGGCGGAAGATTATTTACTTCTTACTTCTTACTTCTTACTTCTTACTTCTTACTTCTTACTTCTTACTTCTTACTTCTTACTTCTTACTTCTTACTTATTACTTCTTACTTCTTACTTCTTACTTCTTACTTCTTACTTCTTACTTCTTACTTCTTACTTCTTACTTCTTACTTCTTACTTCTTGCTTTTTATTTTTTACAGCTTATGATTTAAATGTTTTTCCCTTTTCACATCATCAATCATCATCAATCTGTGCCGGAGAGATATCTCGTTTGGGCCAGGACAAGTTCGATGGTGAACCCTTTGGTACTGGATGACCGTTCTTTTGTTCTTTTGTTCTTTTGTTCTTTTGTTCTTTTGTTCTTTTGTTCTTTTGTTCTTTTGTTCTTTTGTTCTTTTGTTCTTTTGTTCTTTTGTTCTTTTGTTCTTTTGTTCTTTTGTTCTTTTGTTCTTTTGTTCTTTTGTTCTTTTGTTCTTTTGTTCTTTTGTTCTTTTGTTCTTTTGTTCTTTTGTTCTTTTGTTCTTTTGTTCTTTTGTTCTTTTGTTCTTTTGTTCTTTTGTTCTTTTGTTCTTTTGTTCTTTTGTTCTTTTGTTCTTTTGTTCTTTTGTTCTTTTGTTCTTTTGTTCTTTTGTTCTTTTGTTCTTTTGTTCTTTTGTTCTTTTGTTCTTTTGTTCTTTTGTTCTTTTGTTCTTTTGTTCTTTTGTTCTTTTGTTCTTTTGTTCTTTTGTTCTTTTGTTCTTTTGTTCTTTTGTTCTTTTGTTCTTTTGTTCTTTTGTTCTTTTGTTCTTTTGTTCTTTTGTTCTTTTGTTCTTTTGTTCTTTTGTTCTTTTGTTCTTTTGTTCTTTTGTTCTTTTGTTCTTTTGTTCTTTTGTTCTTTTGTTCTTTTGTTCTTTTGTTCTTTTGTTCTTTTGTTCTTTTGTTCTTTTGTTCTTTTGTTCTTTTGTTCTTTTGTTCTTTTGTTCTTTTGTTCTTTTGTTCTTTTGTTCTTTTGTTCTTTTGTTCTTTTGTTCTTTTGTTCTTTTGTTCTTTTGTTCTTTTGTTCTTTTGTTCTTTTGTTCTTTTGTTCTTTTGTTCTTTTGTTCTTTTGTTCTTTTGTTCTTTTGTTCTTTTGTTCTTTTGTTCTTTTGTTCTTTTGTTCTTTTGTTCTTTTGTTCTTTTGTTCTTTTGTTCTTTTGTTCTTTTGTTCTTTTGTTCTTTTGTTCTTTTGTTCTTTTGTTCTTTTGTTCTTTTGTTCTTTTGTTCTTTTGTTCTTTTGTTCTTTTGTTCTTTTGTTCTTTTGTTCTTTTGTTCTTTTGTTCTTTTGTTCTTTTGTTCTTTTGTTCTTTTGTTCTCTACTGATATTCTTTGTTTTGTTTTCATTGATGTTTTGTTCTTAGCTGATTTTCTGTTGATTTGTATTTTTGTTTTCTGTTGTTATTATGTTTTCTTAAAATTTTAGTTGGTGTGTTACTGATATGTTTTTTCGCTATTTTGATGTATATTTTTTTGCTTTCTAGGACACTATTACACCGTTTTCTTTTATTTTCCATCAATTTAATCTGACTAACTTTTTCTCTATTCGTATCAAACTAACCCTTGTCCAGATCCTCGTTTTGTTTTACGACCCTCTCATTCCATCTTTCTCTTTCCCAAATTAATTGATGATCCAAATAAATGTCAGCATTTATCATACACACCCGAAATTTGGCCATTTGGCACACATTTCCAACCGGGCCAAGGGTCACCCGTCACCAAAGGGTTCACCGTCGAACTTGTCCTGGCCCTAAGCGCCACCGGAGATGAGATATCTCTCCAGGCCCAGATTGATGATGATTGATGATGTGAAAAGGGAGAATGTGGTCGGTCAAGCGGGACAATCCGACGAATCCAAGAGAGTTTGTCAGAAAGGGGGAAAAGTTGACGTTTTGTTTTTAATTGAATTTAGTCTTTCGTTTATTTCCTGCTATTAGTGCGCGTGGGTTCGAGGTAGGTTGATGGATTAGGGTTAAGGAAAAAAAGTGAATCAATATCGTTTCGTTTTGTGGTTTTTGGGGTAGAGATAACGAGCGAAGGATTCCAGGAAGTTTCGATTGAAACTTGAGAAAGGGATGGATTAGATGGAAGCCTTTATTAAAAGTTTTCCAGATTTTGTTGATCGTTAAAGTAATGACTTGGGATTAGGATTTCGATGGCAAAAATAAGAGAGGTTCACTGATGCAAACCAAAGATATGGCAATATAGCTGCAAACATTTGCATGCTTCTCTGCAAAGTTCAAACACATTTGGAGACACACATCTCTACTGACTTCATCTTCCTCAGGCGTCTTCTTTAGGGACCACTTTAGCTTTAAAATACATATATTTACCCAATGCAGCAGAACATGCCCTAAGTCATGACGGAGCAGGTTCCGCCAAGTGAGTCTGTTTTTGTAATCCACTCTGCAAAGTGCATTCACTATTGGAATACCTTCTACTGCTACAGTAAGATTTTGTTGGTTTGACAGCTTTGATTCCGTTAGTGTACTTTAGATTCTTTAGTTTCTTTAGTTTCTTTAGCTTCTTTAGTTTCTTTAGTTTCTTTAGTTTCTTTAGTTTCTTTAGTTTCTTTAGTTTCTTTCTTGTCAAAAATCGTTGTCAAACCAACGAAGTCTTACTGCAAAACTACTATTAGTTGCAGGAGAGAGAAGTGGTTGGCCAAGTTTGCATCTTTTGCCACGGCGACCCCTTTTCCGTTCCGCGTGGATTGAGGTGAGGCCAAATTGACTCCAACGTTGGCTTGAGACTAACTGCTGGCCAAGCCAACTGGACAGTGGTGGTCACACATGTGCGGCTAAACTGGATGCAGTTTTATGCATCAGTTTCGCAACCTCATCGTGTGGTATGCAGTTTGGAAGGGAATTGCGTACGAGGCACACACACGCACTCTATTTATAAATTCAACAAGTTCTAATATAGAGAGTTCGGGTTTTGGACTTGGAAGGAATGTTGGCGTTTTGAAGCTGAAAATAGTCGAACCTGGTGCAGCATTCACTGAAATGAGAAGTTATGAAAGGTTTCTGCGGAAAATGAATTAAATTTTATTAAAACCAAAATCATATTGCGGTGCCTTGATTTGACCAGTTCAGTTCAGTTCAGTTTAATTCTGTTATAATATAAAAAAAAAACAAAATAACAAAAGGAAAAAAGAACAAAAGAACAAAAGAACAAAAGAACAAAAGAACAAAAGAACAAAAGAACAAAAGAACAAAAGAACAAAAGAACAAAAGAACAAAAGAACAAAAGAACAAAAGAACAAAAGAACAAAAGAACAAAAGAACAAAAGAACAAAAGAACAAAAGAACAAAAGAACAAAAGAACAAAAGAACAAAAGAACAAAAGAACAAAAGAACAAAAGAACAAAAGAACAAAAGAACAAAAGAACAAAAGAACAAAAGAACAAAAGAACAAAAGAACAAAAGAACAAAAGAACAAAAGAACAAAAGAACAAAAGAACAAAAGAACAAAAGAACATAAGATTGTGTAAGAAGTAAGAAGTAAGAAGTAAGAAGTAAGAAGTAAGAAGTAAGAAGTAAGAAGTAAGAAGTAAGAAGTAAGAAGTAAGAAGTAAGAAGTAAGAAGTAAGAAGTAAGAAGTAAGAAGTAAGAAGTAAGAAGTAAGAAGTAAGAAGTAAGAAGTAAGAAGTAAGAAGTAAGAAGTAAGAAGTAAGAAGTAAGAAGTAAGAAGTAAGAAGTAAGAAGTAAGAAGTAAGAAGTAAGAAGTAAGAAGTAAGAAGTAAGAAGTAAGAAGTAAGAAGTAAGAAGTAAGAAGTAAGAAGTAAGAAGTAAGAAGTAAGAAGTAAGAAGTAAGAAGTAAGAAGTAAGAAGTAAGAAGTAAGAAGTAAGAAGTAAGAAGACACTAAATTCCAGAATTTCCGATCATCACTCCTGATCACTATCGATTCTAAATTAAACTCAGTATCTATATAATTTATTGTCGAAATAATAAACATTAACAATTCACCACAATCAGATCCAACCGCTGACATTTGTCAAGATCTGATGACATCTCGACAAGAAATAAGGAGAGTGACACCGCGATGACGACGACTGCGACTAAAGAAAGGTGTTCGTGTGTGTGCGGCCCCGGCCAGAGTCAGAGAGTCAACCTTAACGGTGCCAGGTCAGCGACCTTCTGCCAGGGATGAGACTGACTTCGATGATGCATACAAACCATTACCCAGCCCCACAGCTCTTGGGCTCCGAAACAGGAAAAGAGTTGCACCGTCATGCGTTTCACGCTGGAAAGTTTTGAACCATAGACAAATGGACAGGAAACTCGACAACGAGGTCGAACGTAACTATTATTTTACTTATTTTTCTTTAATTATGCTGAACCAAAGGTGAACAATTATTTTTGTGTACACGTTCATTCAAAATCACTCGGTTTGGTAAAAACCGAAACTATGAGTTGAACTCAGAATTCAAGGAAATTGAATAAAACTTACCTAGATCTAAGCAAAAAACTTACACTTGCTACATTTATTAAAATTTGAGTAGGCTCTCAACAGGTTAAAATAAGACAAATTTTAATCACACATTTATAAAATCAATTTCATATTTTATCAAATTAATGCCACTCAGAACATTTTTTTTCTAAATATAGTGAAATCTGCTGCACGTGGAGATCAAAGACGAAGGGCACCTCTCCGGGGCTAGGAACCTGTGCTGTGGCTCCGAACCCGCAAGCCACGGCAGGAACATCACCATGTCAAGTAACACAAATTGGACGGGAAGAAGTGTTAAATGAAATTGTTACCGGGGATTCCACCCATCCGAGACTCCAGTCTCTACGTAGCTTTCGCTGGGTTGGTGCACACGGAAAAAAATGTTTAATTTAAAACGTGAAAAAACGTTTATGAAATTGGGAGTCTCGAAAATATATTTTTTAATTGAATGTTGTCTTTAATCACGAAGAAATTAACTTTTCTGTTATTTCAATATTCAGAAGAGTTTGTTAAAGATTTCACGAATATATTTTTTTCCCGCGTAAATTCTCAATATCTAGGAGTAGCTAAAGAGAATGAAGGAAGCTTTCGAGTGGGAAGAGGCCGTCGAAGGGGGTTAAATGGTTTTTCGTTGAGCAATCAATACCTCAAACAAGCCAGAGTACAAGAGTTAAGGTGGAGAAGAGATGAGACACTGAAAAGGAAGGGAGGAGGAGAGAACGATAAATGATAATTGAATTGAAAACTAATTTCATCTCGCGTAATAGACTTTGATAGCTGCTGCTGCTGCTTCAGGGTCTACACTGGCAACAGCAACGGCAGAGAGGGCAGAGATTCTAAACATGGGGTCATGGGTACAACATCGGGCCACCAGCACAGACCAGCTGGTCGAATTTAGCAGTAACGGTACATAAACGAGGGATAAACGTGTCGGGTGTCAGAGCGAAAAGGTCATTGATACTTGTTTATCGCGTAAATCCTGAAAAAATGTTTTTTTAATAGCAAATTTTTAAAATATGGCAAAATTGCGTGTCAATTTGGTGTGGATCGCTGCTCCACAAGCGGAAAACGGTTTTTTGGGTTATTTTAAGCATCTGTGTAAATTTGAGCGAAATTGGTTAAGAATAACTCATTGATACTCGAGCCTAATGTTGGTGAAAAAAATGTTTTTCGAACAAAAATGACATTTTGAAATCGCTAAAAGCTTTTCAGGAATTAGTTTTAGAGCTTTGGCATGTTCTACAAAGTTGTAGAACATTAAAATTCCATTGAGAATCTCACTTTTGAGAATATTTTGATGAAAGTAGCGCGCCCTGCAGACAAAACCGTAAGAAAATTGGGTTTTTCATACATTTTTCCGATTTTTTCATACAAACTTCACCTCCGAGTATCAATGGGTAAATGTTGGCCGATTTTGCTTATATTTGACCCAGAGTTCTAAAATAGCTCAGGGAACAATAATCAGCTTGTGGAGCGAGGTTTTGATGAAAAGTCCCATATTCTGGGCACCCTAGTGTGGAGTTTAAACTACAGTCATGCCCCGGTTTTGCACACCTCAGTTTTGCACTGCCCGGTGTTGCACCGTTCAGCTGCCTCGGTTAAGCACGGCCCAGTGCTTAACTGAAGCACAGAGCTTATGGGATTTGGGCTATATGGGAGACATTGGCGATAGTCCTATGAAAAATCATCCAAACTTCAAAAAATTATAGTGTTTTGAAATCGGGATGATGTCAACTATCCATTGCAATTATAATTACTTACAAATTTCACAAAATACGTATTCTTCCTGTATTTTGAAATTGCAACGTTTCTCAAAAATACTCAAAATTATTATTATTGCAATATGGGTATCAAATGATCGGAATTTTGTCATACATTTCGAATAGAATTACAACAACTTTTGAAAATACTAAAATTCTTACAAAACTACGTTTTTGAAAAAAATACTCAAAATTTCAGTTTTTTACAATATTGATATCAAATGATCGGGATTTATCATAAATTTCGAATGTAATAACAACATTTTTTGAAAATACTCAAAATTTTCACAAAACCACGCATTTTGGAAAAAAATACTTAAAATTTTCAGTTATGTATTGCAAAATTGGTATCACACGATCGGGAATTATGTATACATTTTGATAGTGACCATAGAATTTTTCAAAATTCTTTAAATCCGCAAAATTCCCGATCGTGTGATACCAATATTGCAATAACAGAATATTTTGAATTTTTTTCGAAAATACGTTGTTTTGTGAAAATTTTGAGTATTTTCAAAAAGATTTGTTATTGCATTCGAAATGTATGATAAATCCCGATCATTTGATACCAATATTGTAAAAAACTGAAATTTTGAGTATTTTTCCGAAAATACGTAGTTTTGTGAAAATTTTGTGAAAACTTTAAAAAAATGTTTCTATCACATTTGAAATTTATGAAAGAATCCCGATCATTTGATACCCATATTGTAAAAAAACTTAAATTTTGAGCATTTTTTTTTCTAAAATACTTAGTTTTGTGAAAATTTTATTTAAAAAAAATGTTATTAAATTCGACATGTTTGATAGAATCCCGATCATTTGATACCCATATTGTTAAAAACTGAAATTTTGAGTATTTTTTAGAACAACGTGGTTTTGTGAAAATTAGGAGTATTTTCAAAAATTGAAAACATCCCGATCATTTGGTACCCGTATTGTAAAAAACTGTTTTTTTTTTCAAAATACGTAGTTTTGTGATATTTATTGAGTATTAAAAAAATTATATTACATTTGAAATGTATGAAAAAAAATCCGATCATTTGATACACAAATTGCAAAAACAATTATTTTGAAGTTTCTTCTGAGAAAAAAATTGCATTTTCAAAAAAAAAGAAAAATACTATAATTTTTTTATGTTTCCATGATTTTTCATACGATTATAGCCAATGTCTCCCATATAGCCAAAATCCCATTAACTCTGTGCTTCAGTTATGCACGCCTCGGTTTTGCATCCCCCATATGCGGTGCTAAACCGAGGAATGACTGTATCCTTTCGGGAATATTTTACATGTCATCAAAAAAGCAAAATAATTAAGCAAGAAGTTGACAAGATGATGCTTTTGATTTTTGCAGCATTTTTTAAGATGTTTCGCCATTATCGGTGAGTGAAAACATTGTTTTAAGCCATTAAAAAATAAAAGTACTGCAAATAATTTTTAAAGTCCGATTAAGTGCTGAAAATTTAAACTTTTCGAAACTAATTTTGAGTTTGAAACTTGACAGCAAATTTAGTTAAGATGGAAAAACAATTCAAAGGGTGTTTTCCTGAGTTGCTGAAATGGTTTGTATTCATATCTTTTTTGCCAATTGTTGCATAAATTACTATTTAAATACTTAAAAAAAGATTTTTTTATTGAAAAAAAAAGTTTGAGCAACATTTTTGAGAACTGATTTTTTGAGACAATATTTCTGAGAGAGATTAGTAATGGCCTAATTCAAAAATTAAATTCTTGCGTCTTGATTCCTAATCAAGCTTCTATTGAAAAACGCAGTTCTGCATAAAGCTTTAACTTGAGGGAAATCGCTTCTCGGTGAAAAGAAAACGACACCGAACATGAAAAAAAGAGATAAATACTCAACAAAACTGTTAATGTGCTACAACCTGACAGAGAAAGAGAGCCTCCCTTTGTGTCCCCAGACAGTCAGTGCGCTGTGGAAAAATATTGAGACTTGCTCACTTAGCAGGGTGAGATCAAACTTTTTGCAATTCCGTCGTGAAACTACTTACTTTTCCTGTCATTCTTGATCGACGAAATAGCCTACTTTTCTGTACCAAAAATAAAAGAATCGAATAGCAACACTTTTCAAAATAAATCCTGAAAAGTTCTACTTTTCAGCACTGAAATGGATGCTGAAAAGTTGAACTTTTCAGCACTTGTTTCGAAAAGTAACACTTTTCAACATTTTTTTTTATTTAAACGATTTATTGACAAAATACATGAAAATTCGACTTAAAATTTCACTCAATGGGTGTTTTTCGAAATTGCAAAAAATGTTGTATGGAACTCGTTGCAAAACTTGATTTTTTCAGCACTTGTCGTATTTATCCAACTCGGTGAACCTCATTGGATAAATGTACGACTCGTGCTGAAAAAATCCTCTTTTTGCAACTTGTTGCATAAACTACTATTTCTTGAGTTTTTTTTAAACCTTTAATACAACGTAGGCCTACGCAGAACAAGAAATTTATCAAAAATTACAAAAGTCTTTGTCAAAAGAACAGTAACCGGAAAAAAAGTTCACCAGACAGGAAAATAATGTTCCTGATGTTCCCGGGTGCTTCTGGAGGTACTGCCCCTGGACCCCCGTTTTTATTCTGTGTGAGGTAGGGAGCAAGGTTTGCGACGGGAGGTCAGTTTCACCGGGTTGGTTCGCTACCGTATTTTGCCGGTTGCGAAGTTTTTTTGCTCTCTCCTGTATGCTTACTCCTGAAAGGTCCGAGGTACGTGATTTGGGTTCTGCCGGCTACTGAAGAAGGGCTGCTCCAACCGGTAGAAACAGGGCGAGCTTTAAAGTGGGAAGGTTGAGGTGGGTGAAAAAAAGGGAACATAAACAAATTAACTGCAAAGTGAAGAAAATTTCTGACCGAGGAAAGAGAAGTACCTTGAACCCCGGTCCGAACCGGTGTGTGTGGCACTGTTGGTTGGAGGTTTCGAGGGTTAGGGAAAGGGTTTTGAAGGTTAGGTTTGAGGAAGAACCGGACAGGAAGGTAATCCCTCGTTACCACATGTAATGAAATTACGGACAAGTTGTTTTGTACTGTTGATTTTTTTTTGTAAAATTACAGTTTGAGTTTTAAATTAAACCTTCAGAAAGATCGCCAAGAGAAATGTGTGAAAAAACTTGCCTTTTGACATCTTTTTTGGTTCATCAGCCATTCACCTTCCGTTTGTCCCGTTTCAGTTTGTCATTCACCTTTAAAAAAGGTACCTCACAGCTCCATTCAATCGTGTACGCTCGGGACGGTTCCATCCATCCAGACAAATTAAATATTTAACTTTCAAGTGTAAATAGCCCGGGAATTATGTTCCGTATATCTTGGCGCTGGCTCTACGCTGCCATACGGTACCAGCACCATAAGTTATCGTGAATTTTGTGAATCATGAGCCAAATTTGTAGTTCAAACATTTTCAATTAAGAGAAAAAAATAAATTGCATCATATCTAACAAAAACTCAAAACCACAAAAAACGCTCAGAAATTTAATCCCAAAATATATCAAGCAGCAAATTCATGAATCGTAGCGGTCATTAGCATTGAAAAACGCATCCAAAATCCGCGCAGCAAATCTTGATTGTCCCGCGTGCTGTTTTATCTGCTGCCAACTGCAGACTTGAAAAGACTTCTCTCCATTCTGGAAAACTGACCCGCCGCGTGTGCGCAAGAGCTCGAGTGAAATTTTGGAAGTCATTCTGAAATTTTGCACACATACACGCGGGGTAGGGCACACGTACACGCACCACACGGTAGCGAGTAAAGGGATTCCCGGGAGAGTGTGTTTTTGCATTATTTATGTGGATTTTGGGATGGTATATTAGGCATCCGTGTGAAAGGTAAATCCAAGCTAAAATCCTGTTAAAGAGCAGATCTTTTTAAAGTTTAGTGCTATTTGTAAGAAATTGAACTTATTTTTTGTTCAAAAAATAAATGTCTTTTCTTTGTTCGAGACTCAATTTCCTTTAATCAACAACTAAACATCCATTCAAACTCCATACATTTATTTGGTAAGTAACGTAACACAGTCATAGACTCCCTCCTCACTAACTGCGTTATATAATAAAAGAACCGTTCCTAAACTACAATCAATATTTCCACAAAATCTGACATTTCATCATGCTTATCCCGAGCATGGGTAAATAACAAGGGAAATGTGTGATAATTCCTTTCTCTGGTATCAATACCAAATTTTGGAATTCCTGGACCCTTCAAAATTTCTCTTAAGGATTATGCAAGAGCAAAATTTGGTATCATACCAATTTAAGGTATTGTTTTGATATTGCAAAATTGCAGAATTTGTCAATGATCGGACACCACATTTTGGTATTCTTTTGGTATTACAGTATTTTATAAAATTCCTCTGAAACTATGGGAAAATTTTGACCAATTTTGACAAGGTAATTAATGTTGGGCTTAAATAATGTCTCAAAGCGAATGCTTCTATTGAAAACCGAAAATTTCAAACTTGATTTTGAACATTTTTGATATACCCCCTAAAGAAATGATTTGAAATTGTGGAAAATTTGCTGAGTCAGGATACCACATTTTGGTATTATCATGGTATTAGAGTATTTTACGAAATTCCTCTGAAACTATGGGAAAATTTTGACCTATTTTGACAAGTTTAGGTATTCAAGCAATGTTCAAAAATCCAGAAGACCTCAACTTGGTATTGAAATGGTTTTATTTTGAGGTATTATTTTACCCTTGGAATAACATGGTTTGGTATTGTTGTGCCCTTCCACATACAAGACTTTGGTATGATTTTATGGTATTTTACCATCTATTACTGGGCAACCAAGGGCACATTTTGGTCCCTGTTATTTGCCGAAGCAATACCAAAATTTTGTATTCCCGTGTTTTTTAGCCCTGCTCGGGATGGCAATCCAAATTTTTGAAATTTATTGTCATTGAAAAAGTCTTTACACCGCCCCGTTTTTAAGTTTAGTTTTAGAAAAAATGAATAAAAAGAAAGTACACCATATTCTTGATTTACAAACAAATCGATTTTTGGTCATATTTTGGGTTTCCATGTAAAATTATCATTTAAACCCAAAATATGACCAAAAATCGATTTGTTGACATTTTGGCTCAATTCTGAGGGTAGATTCAGATTCAGCGGGCAAAATTACATGGAAAAACATATATTTGGACAATTTTCGAATTTCGTTAGGGTGGTCCCATATGGTTTTCCCTTGAAAATTAGACTTTTTCAAATGAAGATATCTCAAGTTTGAAGAAAAACACCCCTGAGATTTTTTCAGCGTTTGTAGTGCTAGATCTCCTCTTTCAAATGAAACCTAGTGCTTAAAATTTGGCTTGCGCCATTTCAAGATATTTAAGTTTTAAATTTGCATCTTTTTTACCTTAAAATGGCTGTAGCTTTTGACCCTTAAGTCCAAATTGACATGTCAAAAAATGAAAATGTTCGTTATGTAGAGCTCTAATAGTGCTCCGAATATCACTTTTCTCTAAAAGTTAACCCTGAATTGCCAGTAACCGGCTCCGTGGCTTAATGGTTACGGCTTCTGTCTCCCAATCAGAAGGTAATTCTCTACCAACTAACACAAAATCGGGAAAAGTTGCCCCGACCCTCTTCGATTTTCGTGAAACTTTATCTTAAGGGGTAACTTTTGTCCCTAATCGCGTCGGTACCTTTGAAATTTGGAATCATAAATGAACTTTGAATATGAACAAAAACAAAAATGAATCAGGTGGGATTCGAACTCACCCCTTTGGATAGGTGGTCTGGGACGCTAAGCAGTCGGCCATCAGAAGGTTTATACTCTTGCAGTGAATTGATCCGTAGTGTTGAAACATGTTATCTTCTCATATTAAATACGCGCTGATCCCTGATTTGCCTGAGGGGATTGGAAGTCTAAATATAGATCGAGTTTCCTTCAGATGCTTGCTTCTATGTTTAGGCGGGGCCGAACAATGCCCAGCGACCTCGGAATTGGACCGCAAGGAGCTCTGTCATTCTGAAATGGGTCGTTGGAAGCAGCGCGAGGGCTGTCACCACCTAATACCCGGGACTGAGATAAGCTGTATCAGCATTCGGCATATACACAGTCTGATACAAATTATACTTTCCCATAATTTCGCTACCGGTTAGCGGGTATTGGATTGGACCACACACACACCACACACACACAAAGTTAACCCTGAATTGCCACGTTCAAAAAACTGATTTTTGAAGGTTTGCTCAGATGCTTTCTATAAATTTGGTCATAGAAGGCGTAGATTACGAGATAAAATTTTGGTGTCTTAGACAAAGTTGCTTGAATTGGCCAGCCCAACAACTTTTTAGAAGACATAAAAATTCCCAAAAATATTCCTGAAAAGTTAGATTTTCAAAATCACCCTAATCGTGAACCACCCTTATTTTGAACCAAACCAAAAGTTGCCCCTTTCCATTTGCAACAACTCTTCTTAAGACACCAAAGCTCTAAAACGTCACCATTTTTCGGAAAATCCATTTTCCACTTAATTTTGCGATCTGGACCACTGTGCAATGTTCTACAAAGTTGTAAAGCAAACAATTACAAAAATTTTGATTTATAAACGTAAGCAATTTGCTTATAAACATCACGAGTTATCGCGATTTTACAAAAACAAGTTTTGAAAATGTTGGACGTCGTTGATCATGGCCGTTCATGGTTACCCGCGACAGACACGGACGACGAAACAAAGGGAAACGCAAAAAGTAACTTTTTCAAAACTTTTTTTTTATGTTTATAAACAAACCCCTTGTGTTTATGAATCAAAATTATTGTAATTGTTTGCTCTACAACTTTGTAGAACATTGTTACACTCTAAAAAATTACCCTACATAGTTAGAAAAAACACGAAATTTTAAAATTAAAAATTTTGTTCTAGATGAAAAAATTACCCAACTGGTAGATTCGAAAAGTACATTAAATTTCCCTTAAAAAGACAAGTTCCAATAATTTTTACAGTTGAGTAAAAGATAATGGCAGAGTTTTATAACTTTTTTTTTGTTTTTTTCGATGATAAATATGTTTTTTTTTAAATTCTGAGTACGCCATCAAATCGGGCGTACAATTTTACATAAAAGTCTCTTTTACACCAAATTTCTATCTCATCACCGTTTCAGGCTGCAAATTATTGAAAAACACCTCTATTTTCGCATGTTCAAAAATGGAATGGAAGTCGTACCGCCCCTACGTCACGCGATATCAAAAAATGGACCTCGGATTCGCGATTAGGGACAAAAGTTACCCCTTAAGATAAAGTTTCACGAAAATCGAAGAGGGTCGGGGCAACTTTTCCCGATTTTGTGTGAGTTGGTAGAGAATTACCCTTGTAAGAAAATAAATTGATCAAATATAACACAGGCAGCAGCAGCCGCCGCAATTTATGGTGCGAAATGTTGTTCCAGCAATCAACATCCACTCCCATCCCACATATTTCAGCGAATACTGACCAAGAAAAGTCAAGAAAGCTCAACATTTCTTGCCAATTCGTTCCACTTGTTTGTTTGCAAAAGTTAACACAATACGGAAGGCAGGTACAAAACAGACACTCAGAGTTTGACCACGCCTTCCAGCTCCACACCAAGTCTGCGAAAAGAAAAATAAGTTATAATGAAGAAAAGGCAACTTGTTGATCGCTTTCTGACGCTGAAAAATGTTGGTAATTTTAAGAATTTGTTCTTAATCCCCGCGTGGTTGTTCTAGTTCACGTGATCCCTTAATTACCGTTCATTCGCGCGCACCAGCACCTTAAGTGGCTAATCTATTTGCGATTATAAAGAGCACAAACTTGATACGCAGCTCCGGACACCGGTAGTAGGTAGTAAATTGCAATCGAAAAAGGCAACAAACCGTAAAGCCCTCAAGGTATCATCGGTTCGAGAGATGGTCGTCGTCGTCACAATGACCTTGTTCTTCAACTTGGCAGCAGTCACGAACGCGAACACGACGACCCTTTCCTCGGGAGTGGTCGAGCCTACCGAAGTCGCGAAGAGTTCGAGGTTCTGGCAATTTTATCAGGAAGAAGAAGACAACAGCGAGTTCCTTTTATAGCGAAATTGTGTGTGTGTGTGTTTTCCCCTTTTAATGGAGAAACGCTTGGATAGACAGAGAAAGAAAGAGAGCAAAAAAGGGCAAGAACTCTGTGGGCATGAAAGTTGAAAGGAATATAATTTCACATAATAATCACTTAGGAAGAGAATATGTTATTAGAAAAAAAAACTCAAACATCAGCTACAAAAAATAAGAATCCCTCGAGGCAGATGATTTGATTGGCCATAATTTTAAGCCTCAGTGCTCTCTTGTATCAAAATGGTGATTCAGAGAAGGTATCAGACGTTTAAGCAACTATTACATTATCAGCTATGAAAATTTACAGAAGGAACAATGGAAAGCGCCTTGTTGATAAACAGAGACGTGAGGCAACGTCAAGGAAACTTTAAACTAATAAATCTAGTTGTAAATTACTTGTCGTTTCCCATACAATTCATTTCAAATGCAAATTAATGCTGTTTAATCGTGTCCATGGTTGGGATAAATCCTATCAATTTGCAACAATTTAGTCATCTGTGCCACACCAACAGGAGGACAAACCTAACCTTAAACTTGCGAAACTTGCACCGAGGAGAAGCAAGGCCGAATGATTAATGGCTTGTCACTCACAATTAAAGTGATTAATTGTGTCGTGCAAAATATGATGGATTCTGTGTTTTTTTTTTTCGGGGTGGCAGCCACAGGAAGAAAACGGAACATTTCATTTGAGACTCAGCTACCACACCGAGTCAGGTGGGTGGTAACTAAAGGCTGTTGAAAGTGATTTGATGAATGACTAACGGAAACCAATTGAATAAATGTCGTGAGTTAAGGCAAAAGAGAGGGAATAAAATTTGCAAAAATCTCTTTTTGTTATTCTCTAACCTTCTGCAATAACCTTGACATACAAGCGTACAACAACACCATCCAAAATAACCGTTACCCGTTTCACGATCGTGATTTAATGTTTAAAAGGACCTTGTTCCTGTTTCACCCTTCCGAAACCGTTTTTACCCCCTACTGGCACCCCCTTGTAGAAAAAAGCGTGCGCCTCGCACAGTAATTTATGTAAATTTTCATAACAGTTTCAGGCTCGTCATTCGTCGTCGTCGAGAAGGCCTGCAGGCTGTTGGTTACACCCTCCCTCAAAAGATCCGTCTATTTTTATTTTTTGTCAAACTCATCGGTCCTCACCACCTCTTTAGGCTTGCCGCACTGCCCTGAAAGTTGACACTTTGTTCCCCCGTTTCTAACCGGGGATGGTTTATCTTGTGAAAAAAGGTATCGTATTTACCCATACGGAAAATAGTTGTGATGAATTCTTCCCTGAATCCCTGAAAAAAAATTATTGCAAAATTTAGCTTTTTCATCTTCTTGAAATTTTGACCATGCATGCAATCGCTTTTTTTAACCGAAAAAAAAACTGAAAAACTGGGTTAGTTAATTTCAAATGCTTATAAAATTCTGAAGGTTCGATTTATTTTCGGGATAAATTTAAATAAATTTTCACTATTTTTTCGATTTTCTATTAAACTTGACCGAGCCACGTAGCCTAGTGGTAACGCTTCCGCCTTGTAAGCGGTAGATCGGGTTCAAATCCCGGCTCGGACCAACACAACTGGTGATCGTTTCTCTTCTGGATTCGATTGCTTAGTAAAGGGAAGGTAGTGTATCGTCACAAACTGGACCTTATCACAACACCTTAGGGAAGCGACCTATGGAATGTTAACATTAACCTTAACATGTTAACATTAAGTTGAGAATGAAATTGCCCCTGAATCCGCTTTGTAAATGCCGGCCCCGATACTCTTCAAGGGTGTTCCCGTCAGGAACTGGGAAAGATTTACTTTTTTTATTAAACTAGTTCATTTGAATCGAAAAGATGACCAAGTTGATAATGATAAACTCATATTCTTGCCAACACTTGAAAAATCTGGCAACCCAGCCCTTGTCTTTTTTCAAAATAATTAAGAAAATTTATGGATTGCACTTTACCTCTCTCTTCAAAATATTTTCAACAACCTAATGAAACTTTTTTTTTAAATTTAAACTAAGTATGAAAATTGAATCAAAAGTTACCAAGATAATGTCAGTTGAAAATTGAAGGCAAAAATTTTAATGAACTCATAATCTTCAACACATGTATTCATGTGACGAACATTTGTATTTTTATCAAGAATGAAGATTATTTAAGGTCGTGCACGTGCCTTCAAACAACGAAACTTGCCAAGGTTGATAAATAAGACAAGTGCTGAAAAAATCGTTCAAATCTAGATTTTTTTTGAAAACGAGAGAAATAATGTAATGAGAAAAAAAATTTTTTTTAAATGCAAAAATGTGGTAGGTAATCAACATTTTATGCTAAATTTGCGAAAACAAAAAAAACTCTGTAAAATAACTAAGTTAAAAAAAAATCTAGATTTGAATATTTTGAAAATATGTGTATTCAAAAGATCTGAAAATTCACAATAATTTTATTTTTTAACATCGAAAATCGGACGCATATTTGCTGTAAACATATCCTCAGTTTGGTCATGATTTCTACAGGTAAAAAAAGTCACATTTTCAGAAAAATAATCTAATGGCTTTTACTTGAAAACGACACAAGACATCAAAAATTATGTTATAAAACTTGAAAAAGCATTCCCGTATCCATCTCTGAAAATTGATTGATAATCTGTAAATAAACAATTATTTTTAGGCTATTTTCAACGCTTTTCAAAATTATGTTATTGATCAGGGGTGACATTGGGTCTGGGGGGTGAGATTGGGTCATACAAAAATGCTGAAATTTGTATGACCCAATCTCACTCCCAGATCCAATGTCACCCCTGATGACGGTAGTTAAAAAGATGGCATTTTTTGTAATGTTAACAAAAAATTCGCGCTGTTTAACGTTTTGGGTGAGAAATCAAAGTAAAAAATGGGGAATTTGTTTTAGAGTGTAACTACTTTTTCTAGAAAAGTTCTGAGCAATATCACAATTTTGCGGATCATACCGAATCGATCAGGAAATCCGTTTTCAAGACAAAGATTTATGAATATTCTAATAACTTTTATGTACGTACGGTTGCAAAAAATTGTATGGAGACTTGTATGGACGAACCAATGAATCAACATGACTTCTTTGGTCGTAGAAAAAGTACACACAAAGTTTTATCCAATTTAAAAATTCAAAAAAATATTGTTGTCATAAGTCCCAGAAATGCCTCTTGTGCTCTTTAATCAATCATTCTTTTGAGATTTTGTATTTCAATAGTTCAACAGTTCGTTTCCCCGCTTGAATGTTAATTACCGTCAAGAGAAGTGTTAAACTTTGAAACAGTATCGAAAAGTATGTATTTTCGTTACAAGTGATGAAAAGTTGAATTTTTCACCACTCAAATGGATGCTGAAAGTACTTTTCAATACTGTTTTTTGAAGACGAAAAGTAGACCGTTTTGTATAATATTGCTCGGCTTTGCTCATTTTTTAAACATTCAAAAAGGTGGTGATTCTGGGAACCTTAAAACTCATCCTTCCACTTAACTCATCTTGAAGCGCAAACACTTTTTCTGTTGCACTGAGTTATCGTCTAGCTTTCATAATCATTACAACGAAATTCTCGATTTGCAAATTTAATATTTTCACCAAGTTAATAAAAATATTATTATTTCCTTACTCCTTTAGTTGGATATAGCTTGATTTTTCCTTATGAACCATCCTTATAGATAAGGGAGCAATTCTCTGAGATTTCGGTCATTCGATTTTTTTTGTATTTTTTAATCCGGCTGAAACTTTTTTGGTGCCTTCGGTATGCCCAAAGAAGCCATTTTGCATCATTAGTTTGTCCATATAATTTTCCAAACAAATTTGGCAGCTGTCCATACAAAAATGATGTATGAAAATTCAAAAATCTGTATCTTTTGAAGGAATTTTTTGATCGATTTGGTGTCTTCGGCAAAGTTGTAGGTATGGATACGGACTACACTGGATAAAAAATAATACACGGTAAAACAAAATTTGGTGATTTTTAATTTCACTTTTTGTCACTAAAACTTGATTTGCAAAAAAACACTATTTTTATTTTTTTTTTATTTTTTGATATGTTTTAGAGGACATAAAATGCCAACTTTTCAGAAATTTCCAGAATGGGCAAAAAATCTTTGACCGAGTTATGATTTTTTGAATCAATACTTTTTTTTTCAAAAAATCAAAATATTGGTCGCTAAAATTTTTCAACTTCATTTTTCGATGTGAAATCGAATTTGTAATCAAAAAGTACTTCAGTGAAATTTTGATAAAGTGCACCGTTTTCAAGTTAAAGCCATTTTTAGGTAACTTTTTTCAAAATAGTCGCAGTTATTCATTTTTTTAAATTAGTGCCCATGTTTGCCCACTTTTGAAAAAAATATTTTTGAAAAGCTGAGAAAATTCTCTATATTTTGCATATTTGAACTTTGTTGATACGACCCTCAGTTGCTGAGATATTGCCATGCAAGTGTTTAAAAACAGGAAAATTGATTTTCCTCACCCAAAAAAAAAACCCACAATTTTCTAATGTCTCAGCAACAAATGATCCGATTTACAATGTCAAAATATGAAACATTCGTGACATTTTCCGATCTTTTCGAAAACAATATTTTCAAAATATTTATTTCAAGCCAAACATTTCAAAAGGGCAAAACTTTTTAATATTACGCCCTTTTGAAATGTTAGTAAATTTAAAATTTCGTAAATTGATAACAAAATTGTCTTCCATAGTATTTTTTTTGCTAATTTTTCATAAAATTCGGTAGCCCACATTTTTGGCAAAATTTTTTCTTGTTTTCAAAAAATAACTCTCGATTTGAAATTTTTTTAAATTCATTAAAAAGATCCGAAATTTGTTTGGGTGTAAATTTTTGCTCGGGGTACCCCTTAGATCCCATTTCATGGTAATAATTTTACCAAATTTGAGTTATGAGTAAATTTTACAATAGAAGCATGCATTAAAAATTTTTAATTTAATTCGTTTTAACTCTTTAAAAACCTAAAGTTAAAAAAATCTTTTTTTTTTTTTTTTTTTTTTTTTTTTTTCTAAAACATCCTTTATTTTTCTATTGCATTGTAACTTTACAAAATGCAGGCACCACACACGACGACATCTACTCCCTACGCTTTTTAACAAATGTTCAAATAATCCTCAAAATACTTCTTCACTAAACCTTTCGAATTCCATCTAAACTCTCTTATGCTCCTCTGGAAAATAAACAAATTGAAACGGGGAAATTTATCCACACAGTAAGCGACAAAGTGTACAGCAAGCCACATCGCAGCCCTTTGGGGAAAACTTTCAGTATCAATACGCCAGAAAAAAAGATCATCTATTTGCTTAGCCGAAACTGCAAACCTTTTTCGAAAAATTCCAAAAACCCAATCGCGAATTTCTTTCCCGGCTAGACAACTACGAACTCGATGCAGATTAGTGTCTATCTCACCACAAACTTCACAAATTTCATTTTCCACTCTTCCTATATTATAATGTAATAATTTGCGCTTGTTTGGTACAAGATCGTTGAAAAGTAAATAAAGTTTAGATTTATCATGTGATAAAAGATATGGTTTATTCATTAAATTCCAAAGTATGTTCCAGTTAATTAAAGGAAACTCTGTTTCAATACGTGGGGTAAATTTGTATTGATCAATGAAAGTACGGTAAAGTTGTTTAGTACATTTTATTTGAATATTGTCGTTGATTAGCCTATTTGATTCTTCTACCCATTCCCTGCCATTTCTCGTCAATCTTTGTAAATGATTAAAATTTAATAAGTATTTTTCATCTTGAGAGTTGTCATCTGTTTCTTTTAAAATATTTTTTATAAATAATGCTTTGCACTTGGCTTCTGGATCAATGAAACCCAATCCACCGCGGTCCATATCTAAATATAGCTGCCTTTTGTCAACTCTAAAAATACAACCTTTCCAAAGAAACATTCCCGATATTTTCCTAATTGAAGCAATGTGCTTATTTTTTGGTGGTAAAACTTGTGAGAGATACCACAACTTAGAAAGAATAAATGTGTTTAAATACCAAACTTTTTGAATTAAATCCATTGTTCGAAAATTATTTAAGTTGATCCTATATTTTATCCCATTTATTAATTTTTCGTAGTTATAATCAATAGTATTGCTCCAATTGCTCTTAAAGGTCACCCCGAGCAAATTTAAATTTTCTGTTTCCTTAACCATAAAGGGACCTCCTGTACATTTATTTATCCTCCAAAAACATGATTTATCTTTGTTTAACTTTATTTTTGAACATTGAGAGAAAGAGTCAATAATATTGAGGACAATATCAAACTCTTCATTGTTTCTAAGAAACACATTTAAATCATCAGCGAAGGCAATGACTCTGAGGAATTTATTAAACGTAAGAACCCCGAGTATGGCCTGATCAATATTCCTAATAAGAGGTTCTATATATAAAACAAATAAAATCATACTCAAAGGGCAGCCTTGACGGACTGAACACCTAATTCTAATCTCCTCCGTAAGAAAACCATTAAACAATATTTTAGAAGAAGCTTTTCCATATAAACACTTCAAGCAACTAATCAACTTATCTGAAAATCCAAACCTTTTTAAAACAATCCATAGAAAATTATGACTAACTTTATCAAAAGCTTTTTCGAGATCCAAACTAAGCAAAAAACCTTTGAAGCTCTTACTTTCAATCGATTTAGTTAAAATACGTCGAACATCATTAAGATTATCTGTGCATGAACGCCCTGCTATACATGCACTTTGCCCTATATCTATTAAATTTCCAATTTTTGACTGTATCCTATTTGCAATAATTTTTGTAAAAAGTTTATAATCTGTGTTTAATAAGCTGATTGGTCTTTGATTCTGTAGAAGAGTTGTATCACCTTTTTTAGGTATCAAAGTGATTATTCCTTCTGAGAATTCTTTTGGAGGAATTAATTCTCCACTAAGATATGCATTAAAAAGTTTACAAATATCAAATTTTAAAATTTCAAAGTGCGTTAGATAAAATTCATAAGTCAGCCCGTCCGGGCCCGGCGACTTTTTACGGTTGCATAATTTTAAAGTTGCAGCGATTTCTTCAACACTTATGTACTCTTCCAAACTTTGTTTTTCCTCAATCGTTAAATTCTTGGTTACATTTTGTAAGATGTCATCTGCTTCGTCTTGGTCAACAAGATCTGAAACATTATTATACTGTTCCGAAAAGTAGCTGTGCACCATGGGGCCGATTTTGGCACTTTCAGTAACAATATTTCCGTTTGAAATGTCTTTCAAACGAAGACCGAAAGAACTCCCACGATGTATCGAATTTGAAAGCTGATAAACTGTCATTTTTTCCCCCTCTGCGATTGTGCTCGACGGCATTTTTTCCCCAAGATTTTTCAACCGATTTTGTTCTAAATTCATTAGTTTAGATTTAACAATACTCATTTCATCTGCCACATTTTCCCCTTCAATTAAACGCTTCGATAAATTGTTTAGAGAACCCAAAAGAGCCGACTTAGAATTCCTGACAGTGAGATTTAAATTGTAACTTTCATTTTTATAAAATTGTTTAACTTTATTTTTAAAATGTTGATTCCACCACCTGTTAAAATTATAATTATATACATTCCTTTCCTTAAGATTTTCATACTCTTGTTTAAATTTTTCAGTTATATTATTCATTGAAAGTAAAGAAGGGTTGACTTTCCAATAGCCACGCCCTTTTGTCAATAAGTTCCCATTTGAATATTTTATTTTAATTACTACAGAGTGGTGATCCGAGAAAGCGAGGGGCAACGTAGAGCAAGCTACAACATTTTCCACCAAACTAGAAGGCGCATAAAACCTATCTAGTCTGGAGGCGGAATCACCTCGATAAAAGGTGAATTGGTTTTCTTTTCTAAGTTTAGCAATATCTTTATAAGCAAATAGATCAATCAAACTTTTTAATCCACAAGAAAAATTCTTGTAGGGCCCTTTAGTGTCGGCCGCGTCCAAAATACAATTAAAATCTCCCCCAATCAACGTTGATGCAGAATTAGGTTTGTTTAAATGTACAGTCAAAGCTTCAGTAAATAAATTATCCCGTTCCTTCTTCATATTACTTCCAGAGTGCGCATAAATATTTACAAAATTTACATTATTTACAATTACTGAGATAACTCTACCAGATGGATCATATATACAATCAGAGTAATCAAAAGTTTTCCTTATAAGTATTGCTGTTCCCTTACGATCTAAACTAATATTAACTAAAGCATTATGTGTAAAAATAAAAGAGAAATCCTCATAACTAACTTCTTGCAAAAAAATTATATCAATGTCGTGGTTATATACAAAATCCTTCAATAATCCCTTATTAACCGTCGTGTTGGTGCTGTTTAAATTTATGGTGGCAATAGAATACAGATAGTTCATTATGTTAGTGTGGCTTGGGTTAGTATTATCAGTATTAGTAAATGTTAGTTGAGTTAGTATGGGTTAGTATTGGCTTATCGTTTGTGTTAGTATCAGTGTCCGAAGAGAGTCAAGTTACTGGTGGGCAAGGGTCATGTCCGGAAAAAGTGGTTGTGAGAGTTGAAATGTTTTACTTGTTGTCGTGTGGTGATCGTTGCTCGGAAGCCGATCTCGTTCGTGGTCCCGTCGGCTTCGGCAGCGCCAACGCCGCCAGCAGATCGGCACCTTGGGCTGGTACGATAAACTGCTTTCCTCCTATCGCATCTGACTCGGATGCGTCCGACTCGATGGGCTTTCGTGGACGACCACGCTTCCCCTTGCCCTTCTTGCCTTTACCCTTCGCCTCAGTCCAGGCGGCGTCCGTCTCCATCGAAGCTGCGCCGTTTGGCGAAACTTCTCCTTCGTTTTGCTGGTTGTCGTCGTCTTCGTCCATGGACTGATCGCCGCTCTCCTCCGCGACCTCGTCCTCTCCACCCTGCGGCGGCGCAAGCTGTTCTGCAGGAGCCGTAAACTCTGGAGCAACCGGCTCCACGTGGTCTTCGAGGTTAGGTTTGCTGATGAGTGCTGGGGGTTTGGGGTTAAGTACCACCATTCCAGATGCGGGCGATGGGCCCACCGGTTCCACAGGTGTTCCGTTTGCAACGATGCTAGCAAAGGATCCGCCAGCTGGTGTCGCCGCCGCGGCCAGCCGCTTGTTGACACTGTTCCGTTTCGGGCAGGTCGCCTTCAGGTGATCAAGTGCCCCACACCCGAAGCATTTGTTCTGCAATCCGTCGTAGTAGATCCTTGCCTTGCAGTGCTGGATTGTCAGCTGCGCAGGGATCTCCGACACCAGCTCGATGTGGAGGCCCCTGACCCCGTTCCAGATCGGGAAACCAGTTTCCACCGAATACCGTTCCCGCACCAACTGCTGGATGGCACCGTACTTGGACATCGTCGTAACGATGTGCCGATCGTCCACTTCCGGGGGGAGTCCGAAAATCCGGACGTACTTGAACGTACCTGCGGCCGCCTGTACTTGCACTTCCAGGGAGGTTCCGTTGTCGTAGTCGAACTTGACCTTCGGCCCCAGTTTGGTCAGGGCACCGCGCATCATCGGTTCCGTTTTGAACCGCACGAACACGCTGTGGTCGTCGCGGTACATTGCGCTCAAGTCCTCGCTGGTCCATCCTTGCTTGTTGAAGAACTTGAAGATCTCCGCGTTGTTCGGATTCCGGGCCTCAGCCCCAAACCGGAGCTTGATGGTGAATTCCCGTTTCGGTTCCATTTTGGGAGCTACGCCCCGAAAAATTCCACAAATGGAAAAAAAATCCCTGGCAAACAATGCCAGTAAAACAATGGCTTTTGTGTTCACAGAGTGCTCAATATGCGTTAGCGACTGGTGAAAACACTTCTATCTCGCTTGAAGTCTATCAGCGAACTGATCTTCGAATCACATTTATTGTAAATCAATTGTTTGTTTTCAAGGATAGAGGATAGAGGACAGCTTCTTATTTTTTTAACTTCATTTCTCGACTTTTTTTATTAACAAATCTTAACTTTCTTATAAGGTCCTATTAAAAAATGTAAAATTGTGCTATTTTTTTACGAAATACACTTAACTCCCTTCAAATTTGACCAATTGGGATGCTTCAACCTTCATTTTGTTGCATTTTTGAAGCCCTTTAAGGCCGTTGAAATTTTTTTTCAAAGTTTATGTCACGTAAAAAAATATTTGTTCGAAAAACTTCAAAATTCAAATGAAGATAGAAGTTTAATCAACTGAAAAACATTTAAAATGCATTTTTCTGCGTTTCGTTTATAAACATATTAAGCAAGTTAAATGACTTTTGACAGTTTTTACAGTCCGCCAAAAGCCTTTTTTTCGCGAAAGTTTTTTTTTAAAACTAATGGTTGGTAAATAGCTGGACTGGTGTAAAATGCATTTGAAAACACTTTTGGCATACAAATGTTGAAACCTTGACCTGTAATTTAATTTTTTTTTCACTTTTCAAAATATTTAATCCAATTGCCCACTTCTTTAGTTGGATAGAGTTTTTTTGTTTTCCTTATGAACCATCCTTAACGATAAGGACAAAAAAGACATCAGATTGCTAAGTAACTGTATCCGTAATTTGTCCGACTTTTTTCATGTTTATTTTTTGCACAATTCTGAAGGCGCCCCCTTGTTTCAGCCTTTCGGGACCCGGCCGTACCTTAATACCAAGTTAGTAAAAGCAAAATCCCCTTTTTCTACCGGCCAACCAAGGCTTGCAGCAGCTCCTTCGGAACCAACCAGCGAACAACCCCTTGGACACCGGATTTCACACGTTTACGGTAGTAACAGCAGAAAAGGGGGCTCGGCAAAAAAAAAAAAATATTCTGGGAGGAGAAATTCTACCGGATGGCGAAATGGGCACTTCCCTCTTGGGTTTTTCCAAGTAATGCCGCAAAATTAATGTACCTGGAAATGGAGAACGGTACGTTCACCGTGTTGGAATAAACCAAAATTAACTGTCGCTAGAGTAGGACAGGAAGGAAGGACAAATGGGCTCGCTGATTAATTTTAAAGTAGTCGAATAAATGGGTCGAATTACTGAAATGTAGAGTTTTTGTTCTGGGAAAGATTGAAAGGAACGAAAATTAAGGTTTTTTTTAGTAAACAATAATGAATTATTTATAGTTTGACAAAAATCCTAAAGAAGCACTATTACGCAAGCATCTAAAATGTATTTTTTTTTTCTTCAACTCACCATTTTATTACCCAGCTCAAATCGCCAACATCGCACCAACCAACCCATCAGCTCCTAGTTCTAGTCCATGGCTGAGCAGCGGCAGCCACTAGTTGGGCTGTTGACAGTTAGTCACGCTGTTTAAAGACCGCTGGCTGGGAGATTGGCCAACTGTTTGCAGAAAACTGCACCCCATTGGGCACCCACCACCAGCACTGCCGACACTGCGAACGGGCGCGAGATGAGATTTGAACAGTGTTGGAACCTTTCGCTTTTGAGGTAACCCTTGAGTTTCCTTGAATAATTAAAAACCTTATAATTAGAATGTTTTAAGGATTCCATATTTTTAATAATAAATCTGTCAACTTGCTTTTAAGAGTTCCTATTTTGAATTTCTACCTTTTGACCGTTCCAAAGTAACAAACAGCAGTGAGCAAGCAACTGATGACGTTTCTAAAAATGTTCTCTTTCTCTTTCTCTTTCTCTTTCTCTTTCTCTTTCTCTTTCTCTTTCTCTTTCTCTTTCTCTTTCTCTTTCTCTTTCTCTTTCTCTTTCTCTTTCTCTTTCTCTTTCTCTTTCTCTTTCTCTTTCTCTTTCTCTTTCTCTTTCTCTTTCTCTTTCTCTTTCTCTTTCTCTTTCTCTTTCTCTTTCTCTTTCTCTTTCTCTTTCTCTTTCTCTTTCTCTTTCTCTTTCTCTTTCTCTTTCTCTTTCTCTCTTTTTTTTTCTCTCTTTTTTTTTCTCTTTCAAATTTTCATTGTGTTTTTTTGTTAAGACTTAAAAATAGTAAATTGTAGAAAGTATGAAAGAAGTTATTGAAAAGTCATACTTTTCATACAATTCTCTACGAAATCGGTCTTTTATTGAGAATTTTAATTTTTGTATTTTTTAATCCGACTGAAACTTTTTTGGTGCCATTTTGCATCATTAGTTTGTCCATATAATTTTCCATACAAATTTGGCAGCTTATGGATTTTTTTAATCGATTAGGTGTCTTCGGCAAATTAAACATGGTAATAAAAAATTTGGTGATTTATAATTTCACTTTTTGTGACAAAAACTTGATTTGCAAAAAAATCTTTGACCGAGTTATGAATTATATAGACAAACTAATGGACAAAAAATGGCTTCTTTGGGCATACCGAAGGCATCGAAAAAGTTTCAGTCGTTTTTTATGTTTTTTGCTTTTTGCTTTTTGCTTTTTGCTTTTTGCTTTTTGCTTTTTGCTTTTTGCTTTTTGCTTTTTGCTTTTTGCTTTTTTGTTTTTTGTTTTTTGTTTTTTGTTTTCTCAATAATCTAAAAAAGTAGAAACAAAACATGTTCTCTTTTATTTCATAATTGAAAAATATTCTTGTTTATATAAAATGACCAACCAACATCCAAGGGTTACCCAAGCAAACCTTCCGATCCCTTGGACTCAAATCTGCACGCAGGAAAGGGGCACCAGCAACTAGCAAGCACCCTGGCAAGGCAAAAATAGCTTAAGCTCTCCCTCGAATGCAATGATTTCGAAATTGCAAACTGCAGCTGCTGCTGGCTCGCTGATCCGTCCGTTCGTTCTCCCGGTGGTTCAGGAGATTGTACACATCAGATGAATGGAAAAACTGCAGCGCCTTCCTTCGTCTAATGGCCGCGAGATGGTATCATTAGTGGAGTGTGTGCCTTTTTTTCTTTTTGTACTAGTCATGCATGTTTTTCATATAGTTAAATTGCAGTAATAGGGAGGGATTTAGAAAGGAGTTATTTTTTTTTTAGTCATAGCTGAAAATCACAGCTATGTTCTAAATATATATTTATAAAATAGTACTCACGTGGAAAACCTCGAATGAATGTCATTCATTCATAAAAATCAACAAAAAAAAGAGAGAGATAGTGGCGTGTCCAGCAATGAATGGCGCTTATCAAGTTTGGCGCCTCTTCACCGCAGGTAATCTAAGCCACGAGGTAAGTGCTGCACTCTCCTTTGTTTATGTTTATTCGTGGCTTATCAGTAAATAGAAGCAAATAAACCCCGGGAACGACAGGTATGCGCCACAATCATATGATGAGCGTATGATACGAATCGTAGACATTGACGGGTAGCTGAATTCCGGGAATTGAACCTTGTATCTTGTGTGATGCGGGTTGTTTTGAACTCCGTATCAGTTTTGGAGATGGTATTTTCTTGGAAATTGAAGTTCAGCTAGTTATGAGTTACCTACCGCAGAGAAACAAAGTAGGGTTTTTTGCGTTAACGAGTAGCACTTTTTTTGCATGCGTAAAAGGAAATCTACATGAAAACCTAAACAGAATGAGTTAACGAGAAAGGGTGAAATTTGATACTTTTTATTAATAGCGACATTGTTGCAAAAAAAAACCCAAAAACAAACTAGAGTAAGGTTCAAGGTTATCTTCTGCATATAAAAAAGCTGCTCATATTCATAACGTTGAAACTCAAACCATGTTTTTGGGAGTGATTAAGAGGCAGTATTTGTAGATTCTGCTCGGTTTGTTCTAGAGGTCGTATCGAGTTGCTCCGATTTGGATGAAACTTTCAGCGTTTGTTTGTCTATACATGAGATGAACTCATGCCAAATATGAGCCCTCTACGACAAAGGGAAGTGGGGTAAAACGGGCTTGGAAGTTTGAGGTCGAAAAAACATAAAAAATCTCGCATTTCCGTAAAACTTCATCAATTTCAACTCTCTTAGATGCATTTGAAAGGTCTTTTGAAGCACTTCAAAATGTGCTATAGACATCCAGGATTGGTTTTACTTTTTCTCATAGCTTTTGCAAATTACTGTTAAAAATTGATTTTTTTAAAACCTTAATATCTTTTTGCAACAGCCTCCGACACCCATACTCCCATAGGTCAAAAGATAGGTAATTTCATGGACTATAAGCTTACGGTATTAACTTTTTGGCCAATCGCAGTTTTTCTCATAGTTTTACGATTTTTCTAGAACAAACATTTTACAACGATAGTTTTTGCCCTGTAGGCCAAGAAGACGGCACTTTTTGGTCTCAATTTTGTCATATTCGGAATCCTCGGTCAATTTCACGTAAGTTAGAAGTATTGGAGTTGTAATTTTGATTTAAAAAATAATTAAATAAAACATTTTGAGCAATTCCAGCTCAAATCAGGCATTTTTCTGGTACTTTTGTACCCAACCCTCTCCGATTTCAATGAAACTTTGTAGACATGTTATCCTAGGCCTATATAACCCATTTTTGTGTATATGGAGCCAATAGTACTCGAAAATAACATTTAAGAAGGGCGTAAGGTATTTAAATATTTTTGTATTTTGTAATTTAAAAATTACTGTATCTCGAAGCCGTTGCGTCGTATCAAAAAGTGGCCAAAGACAAACTTGTAGGAAATTGGACGGGCTTTCTAAAAAAATACACTGAAACAAAAATACACGCCACATCTATGAGATCTTTTGATTTTTAGGTCTAAAACTTAAATTTAAAGGTGATGTCACGATTTTTTTTCGTTCAAAATTTTTGAGGAAATAGCCTAAAATGTTACCAAAAGACTGACGAAAAATGCAGGATGGTATGTCTCTCCTAAAAAAATACAAAAATCATTTACTAAAACTGTTTTTTTGAAAAGTGGTCTAAACGTCAAAATATTTGAAAACTGGCAGTGGAAATCGATTCTCCAGACAATTTTACATAAAAGTCTCCATATTGACCATTTTCCTATCTCCAGTCCTTGGGAAGATACAGCGGTTTTAAAAATAAAAATGTTGAAAAAACGGGTTTTTTGGTGGTTTTTGACAATTTCTATATGACAGACTTGGTTTTTCAGTCTCGAAAATACTTTTACCGGAAAGCTCGTCCAATTTCCCATAAGATTGTCTTTGACCACTTTTCAATTGGATGTATGGGCTTACAGATATAAGCTTTATTACATTGCTAATAACTGAAAATAGAATATTTTTTTCAGTGTGGTAGAAACCAGGATAGTAAATTTGCTTACGTAAATATAAAAACGATATAAATCAAAAAGCTGTCAAAGGCAATCTTATGGGAAATTAGACGAGCTTTCCGGTAAAAGTATTTTTGAGACTGAAAAACCAAGTCTGTCATATAGAAATTGTCAAAAACCACCAAAAAAACCCGTTTTTTCAACATTTTTATTTTTAAAACCGCTGTATCTTCCCAAGGATTGGAGATAGGAAAATGGTCAATATGGAGACTTTTATGTAAAATTGTCTGGAGAATCGATTTCCACTGCCGGTTTTCAAATATTTTGACGTTTAGACCACTTTTCAAAAAAACAGTTTTAGTAAATGATTTTTGTATATTTTTAGGAGAGACATACCATCCTGCATTTTTCGTCAGTCTTTTGGTAACATTTTAGGCTATTTCCTCAAAAATTTTGAACGAAAAAAAATCGTGAAATCACCTTTAAATTTAAGTTTTAGACCTAAAAATCAAAAAATCTCATAGATGTGGCGTGTATTTTTGTTTCAGTGTATTTTTTTCAGAAAGCCCGTCCAATTTCCTACAAGTTTGTCTTTGGCCACTTTTTGATACGACGCAACGGCTTCGAGATACAGTAATTTTTAAATTACAAAATACAAAAATATTTAAATACCTTACGCCCTTCTTAAATGTTATTTTCGAGTACTATTGGCTCCATATACACAAAAATGGGTTATATAGGCCTAGGATAACATGTCTACAAAGTTTCATTGAAATCGGAGAGGGTCGGGTACAAAAGTACCAGAAAAATGCCTGATTTGAGCTGGAATTGCTCTTTTTGAAAAAAGAAATAGATTTTATTTAGGGGAGAGTGGGGAGACTTGATCCCCTTTTTTGTATCGCACATAACTTTGTCAATTTCTCACAAAACTATGATCTTTTTGCATGAATTGAAAGCTTAAACATTCAAGTATGTTTGGTTTTTTTTTTTTTTTTTTTTCATAAAATTATTTTTATTAGGTCCTTTTCGGTACTGGGACCTGGTTAGGACCGAGTCGGCTTTTGTAATTACATTTGACTTAATAATTACAGAGGATCTTGTGTGTAAATGTTAGTGGGAGGGGAAGTATGTTTGGTTGATAAGGATATTTCATCAGATAAACTCTTCGAATAATGCCAAGCGTTTTAAAAAAATATTTTAAACCGGCATTTTCAAAATGTTGGGGGTAATTTGATCCCCCTTTCAACATTTTGAAGAAATCTTAAGCAAAATGTTTCTTATTCATCCAAACTTTTAATTTTCTTTAAGATACAGCAATTTCACATTAAACCTGTACGTTTGTGTTCAAAATATAACAAGTTTAGCATGTCAAATATTTAAAAACTTAAAATTTTCTTTTTTAGACCAAAATTGAGCATGTTTACAAAAGCTGGTAATTTTTGTTTACAAAACTTTTGAAAAAAGGTTCAAACTGCAGTAAGTTATATACAACTATACTAAAGGAAACTATGTATGAAAACCCAGCTCAATCAATTAATCTCGAGACTGATTCCAGTGACTGTAAAAATGCAGGGATCAAGTCTCCCTAAACGCACTTTTTTAAACAATTGATTGTAAAAATAGTATGACGATAAATTTAACATCAAATGCGTAAGGGTTTTGGAGTTGATAAGTTTATCAAACAAATCATGTATAAAAAATATTTTTTGAATAATTTTTGAGTGTTTTATATACATATCAAAACAAAGAAAAAAGATCTCTTGGAAGTTTTTTGCAGCTCGTTTTAGAAAAATGTGTGTAACTCAATCTAAACATTTTTTAATTTTTTTCTTTGTTATCTACAATGAGTTTTAGTTAATTTCGCACAACTTTCTAGAACAAAGCTAATTGTTTTACCCACATGCTGACGAGATACAGGCTTGGGATCAAGTGTCCCCGGGGATCAAGTCTCCCCACTCTCCCCTACCCTACGATCAATACGTCAAATGCTGTATCAAGTAGGCGAAAACTTGTTTACCCCTAATCCGACAAAATTCTAAATAATATTTTAATTAATTCTAAATGGCATTTTTTCCAATCAAATTCAAAATTCCAACACCTCAATCTTATGTAAAATTTTCTGAGGATTCCGAATATGTCAAAATTGAGACCAAAAAGTTCCGCTATGGAGGCCTACAGATCAAAAACTAACGTTTTAAAATGTTTGTTCTAGAAAAATCGAAAAACTATGAAAAAACTGCGATTAGGTTGTTTTTCGGCTCAGCAGTCAGAGACAAATTCAAAACTTGTAGTTTTTTCTTTTTTATTCCGACGTTTCGACGCGATATGCGGTCTTCTTCAGGGGATTAGAAAAAACTACAAGTTTTTGAATTTGTCTCTGACTGCTGAGCCGAAAAACAACCTAATTGTGTAATACAGTCGAGAACAACGCTTCAAAAACTGCGATTGGCCAAAAAGTTAATACCGTAGGCTTATAGTCCATGAAATTCCCTAACTTTTGACCTATGGGAGTATGGGTGTTGGAGGCTGTTGCCAAAAGTTATTAAGGTTTTAAAAAAATCCATTTTTAACAGTAATTTGCAAAAGCTATGAGAAAAAGTTAAACCAATCCTGGATGTCTATAGCACATTTTGAAGGACTTCGAAAGACCATTTGAATGCATCTTAGAGAGTTGGAATTGATGAAGTTTTACGGAAATGCGAGCAATTTTAAGATTTTTCATGTGTTTTGGACCTCAAACTTCAATGCCCGTTTTACCCCACTTCCCTTTGTCGTAGAGGGCTCATATTTGGCATGAGTTCATCTCATGCATAGACAAACACACGCTGAAAGTTTCATCCAAATCGGAGCAACTCGATACGACCTGTTTCACATCGGTGAAAACTCGCTCTTAAACCTAACATGAACCCCGATTTAAAAGGCTACTGAGTAAATTTCAAGAATTTCGCTAAAAAAGACATTTTTTTTACATCCTAATATCTATAGTAAAAATTCAATTTAAACAATAATCATTTGTGCGATATATCATGCTCCCTCATCCTCATATTTAAACTGTCTAAATGGTTAAAGTGGTCATTTTGAGTAAGTTCCCACGTCAACGCGTACGAGAGTGGAGATGATTGACAGATTGATTTCGTCCGTCAGACAGTCAACGCGGACGTTAACCACGCGCTCCTGGATGGTCCCACTCCGTCACGTGGTGACGGTAGTCAGTGGCATTAAAACCGTACGTGCATTTGCATTTCCATGATGCATTCCAGAAGCAAAGCATTTTATGAACCCCCTTCTATTTATTGCACTGGTGACTGCAAAAATGTCCTAAATGTAAAACAACGAAATTCATAAGGTTTTTTTAGAATTCAAATTTTATCAAAACACAAAACAAAGGCATTCATAATTTCGGCGCAATATTTACAACATTTCCTCTTGTTGGTACAATATAGTTGTTGAAATGTAGAAGGCCTATACCAGATTTTGAATATTTTAAATAAATTTTTGCTTGAACATTTTGAATATGTTTCAATGGAAAGATTAAAAAATTTTCAACGCCAATTCATCACACAATTCCGCAAGTTAAAACGACTCGGAAATGGTGAACACCGTCGAGTCACAAATTACGGAAATGCAAGTCGGACAGAAACGTGGTCACGGGCACCGGTCGTTGTCATCAGCGCCGTTGCCACGGCGGCGTCGTCGTCCTCCACATGGATTATTACATCATTACACATTCAGCTCACAGCCGCCACGCTGTGAATCGAGGCAATTACCGTTCTGCGACAAGATGTTACATCCAGATGGTGATAACATTTTGTTATTTTTAGAAAATTGATGGAATTAAAAAAAATATTGCGATGCATTTCAAGAGAAACATTAAGATTCTAATTATGAATAATTCAACTGAATTGTTACACCTAATAATCCACAATCTTGCTTTTGCGCGCCATCTCGTACACGGTCCGTCGAGGACGATGATGACGAGATGCGCCGGAGAATGCAACTACAGGTTCACCCCCCCTGAAAAGGATGCAAAAAAAAGTCAAGCCGGCAGGCATTCGACAATATTATTATTATCATCGAACAGAACAGTCAGACAGACAGACACTTTTTCCGTTGTATCGCCACAATGCAGAGTGTCGAGAGGTCCAAAATCAGAAACTCGGATGTACTGGAAAAGATGACTGGAGGTGATGACGACAGGTATCATACGGTAGCATTTCAATTCAATTCAATTAGGCTTTATTGTGGTCGGATGTCTCACCTGTGGTGGAACCGAGGACAATGCATTGTCGCAGGCCGATGAGTTTTTACGTAGGAAAAAGTTTCGTCGAAAAAACGAAAGCTGTTTTACTGTCATAATTGAAACAATTTCTATGTAATGCAAGTCTAATTGCATAAAATTATTTTAAATCCTAATTACTCTAATTCTAACTCACTATCGATCAAATTTAAACAGCAACTTTACTTTTAAGAAAAGTTATCGGGAATTCCATTAGCATTAGCATTAGCATTAGCATTTGGAGGACGCCCCACCACCGGAAGGCTCCACAACGCTTATCCCACTGTTTGGTATGGTTGTATTAGACCCTCATCCGGAACAATAATCCAACACGGGAGATACCATGTCTTCATCTTTTGATGAGTGTGTAATACTACCCAGGGCATAAGGGGGTCCAGGCCGGGTCCAAGCTATCCTCAGGAAATGGGAAGGATCGTTAGTAAACACCTATCTAAAGTGCGCAAGGACCCCTACGTCACCTTAGTGGTATAGCTGTTTGTAGGGAGGTTTTGGACTCAATGTTAGTAAGAGAGGTAGAACCCTGGGATACACCTCGAAAGGCATTGCGGGTTGGTTGTAACAGTATTCCTAATTCCAGTCTAAGCTCACCAAGTCGCCATGGCCTAGTGGTTAGCATTTTTGCTTACCAATCCAAAGGACGGGGGTTCGAACCCCGCCTCCAGCGACTTTGATTTTTCGTTCATATTCAATATTTCAAGTATTTCAATGTCCTTAACTTTCTCGATGGGAGCAGATGGGAATCGAACCCAGAACCATTCGCTTACAAAGCGAACACTGTAACCATTCAGCCACAGCTGCTCCCAAGAAAAGTTATCGGGAATTCCCTGCGTTTAAGGGTACACAGCAACCAAGCAAGTTGCTGTCTTCTTCTTAAAAAATTGACACCCAGCAGCATTCTGATTGTAAAATAGTAGTTAGTTTTGAAGATGGGTAATTCTCTACCAACTCACACGAAATCGGGAAAAGTTGCCCCGACCCCTCTTCGATTTGCGTGAAACTTTGTCCTAAGGGGTAACTTTTGTCTTTGATCACGAATCCAAGGTCTGTTTTTTGATATCTCGTGACGGAGGGGTGGTACGACCCCTTCCATTTTTGAACATGTGAAAAAAGAGGTGTTTTTCAATAATTTGCAGCCTGAAACGGTGATGAGATAGAAATTTGGTATCAAAGGGACTTTTATGTAAAATTAGACGCCCGATTTGATGGCGTACTCAGAATTCCGAAAAACGTATTTTTCATCGAAAAAAACACTAAAAAAGTTTTAAAAATTCTCACATTTTCCGTTACTTGACTGTAAAAATTTTTGGAACATGTCATTTTATGGGAAATTTAATGAACTTTTCGAATCTACATTGACCCAGAACAGTCATTTTTTCATTTAGAACATTTTCATTTTAAAATTTCGTGTTTTTTCTAACTTTGCAGGGTTGTTTTTTAGAGTGTAACAATGTTCTACAAAGTTGTAGAGCAGACAATTACAAAAAATTAATATATTGACATAAAGGGTTTGCTTATAATCATCACGAGTTATTGCGATTTTACGAAAAAAAAGTTTCAATTTTTTTCAATCAATTTTCCTGGTTTTAAATCTTTGCATGGCAATATCTCAGCAACTAAGGGTCGTATCAGCAAAGTTCAAAAAAAAAAATATAGAGAATTTTCTCAGCTTTTCAATAATATTTTTTTCAAAAGTGGGCAAACATGGGCACTTATTTAAAAAAAATGAATAACTGCGTCTATTTTCAAAAAAGTACCAAAAAATGGCTATAACTTGAAAACGATGCACTTTTTCAAAATTTCACTAAAGTACTATATTATTGCAAATTTGATTTGACATCAAAAAATGAAGTTGAAAAATTTGTGCGACTAATATTTCGATTTTTTGAAGAAAAACCAGTATTGATTTAGAAATGTATAACTCGGTCGAAAGATTTTTTGCCCATTCTGGAAATTTCTGGAAAGTTGGCATTTTATGTCATACATATAAAAAATAGAAAAAAATAAAAATAGTGTTTTTTGCAAATCAAGTTTTAATGACAAATAGTCAAATTAAAAATCATCAATTTTTTTACCGTGTATCATTTTTTTTCAGTGTAGTCTTTATCCATACCTACACCATTGCCGAAGACACCAAATCGATCAAAAAAAAATCCTTCAAAAGTTACTGATTTTTGAATTTTCATAAGTCATTTTTGTATGGGCAGCTGCCAAATTTGTATGGAATATTATATGGATGATGCAAAATGGCTTTTTTGGGCATACCGAAGGCACCAAAAATTAAATGATAACATAAATAACGCAGAAAACGTGAAAAACAAGTAAAAAATTAAGTACTGACTGTAAAAATATGAAAATAAATACTTAAAAGACAAAAAGTAAAGATCGAAGGTGGTAGAATAAGCCAAATACTATCACAACTAAATTAAGCAAGAAAAAAATAGAGAATAAAGTTTTTCAGAGAACTAAAAAAAGTTACTTAAGATGACCTCGAGCAAAATAAAAAAAGCACAAGAGCTTGTCTTTGGATTAATACGATCAGCACGATTAATCCTTTGCGCCTATGATTAACCACACAGCACTTACTTTGTTGCACTTGACAGAGCATCGCCAACATGAAACTGCACTCTTCCGTGGTTACCTTCCATGCGACTTAAAACGATGTAAAAGACGTTTTTTTTCCTCTTCTTTTCTTGTAGATCCTTATCGCCGCTCGGTGGGGTGCCCTGGCAATCTCCCCTGTGTGGGTCACGGCAGGTTCCACCGGTGCGTGGTCATTCCTGAATCAGTTTCATTGTCGAGGGGGGTTGGTTAAAGTAGCAGCAGCAGCATTGATTGCAGCTTTAAGTGGATCTGCAGTTTGCAGATCTAATGGTACACGGAAAGGTCGAAATGTTGATTCTTTGAAGAAACTTGTACTGTCAAGTTTCAAGTTTGAGGTTCAGTCAACTTTCCGTTCTTTACCTACAAGTTAATGTACACTTCGTTTTACCTTAACTATCGTCACGCCAAGTCGCGTTGCATCACTTCTGCTATGCTGATGCATTTGCAAAACTCATTTGCGTTTGCGTTTTTCCCTCTACAACTGTCTTTCCCCTGGGGGCCTGGATTCGCACGCAGGATGGTTTCCAGAGTGACGTCCCCAAGGCATCGAATGGCACCGACACCCCCCTCGTTTCCTCGTTTTACTACGTAGTGAGAACTCGTTCGTTTGATGTCAGTTGAACTTCACCTAACTATGTAGAGTCAACTCAAAAGTTGTCAAATAAACGAGTTTTCACTGTAGCACGGAATGCAAGCGAGCTCATTTGCATTAGTAATCGCACAAATTGCAGTCACTTCAAATGTGCTTAACCACGGGGCTTTCATATGCAGTAGGTACAGGTTCTAGTCGGTCATAAAAAGGGAACGCACACCTGTTGGAACCATGTGTGGGAGCAGGAGGAGACCTACCCCAACCAACGCGGGAGGTGAAGTGGAACCTGCTGTAGAACCAGGGGACACTTGCTTGAATTGGATATTGGCAAGGTGTTGAAATGTTACCCTGGCAGCTATTAAATGTTTTAATATTTATATCATGTAAAAAAGAACAAACTTGAATTAAAATATACAGTAATTATGCAAATACTGTCAACTAGCATTGAATGACACCTAACAGGCTTCATCCATAAAGTACGTCACGCTAAAATCTGCCATCTGGGCTGATTTTAGCGTGACGTACTTTATGGATGAAGCCTATCTCATGCATTACCCAATAATATAGACTAACAGTGAACATTTCAGGATTAAAAAAAAAAGATTTCTAATCCGTTCCCACAATTTTTCATTCAGTTCCTAAGATTATTATCTCCTCTTTCCCCAAGGACCTAAACATCATAATTCCTTTTATTGTTATTGTTATCGCACCTTTATAGGTTACATCAGTGAAAGCAGTTGTTTTCCTTTCCTTCTTTTCCTCACCCTCTGGACTCATTCCAGTTGTTGTTTTGTTTAGGATTAAAGAACCTTCAAGTCCTTCCTCAGGAGTTCTTTTCCCAGAAAGAAATCGCCAAGCTGAACAAAAACTTGGTAAAGTGGATAAACAGCGGCGGGCTTTAATAATCCCATTTGTACGCAGTAATTGATAAAATCAACTCAAGCCGCTGCTGTTTTCGTAATTATTTTATTTCCAGCGAAATGTGGGTCCTTTGTGTTTGTGAGTGGATTTTCTTTAAGGCTGGTCGACCTGCATAAATTGAACAATTTTTCGTTTGATTTTTGTGAATGAAAATGGCAGAGGAAATAAAGAAGTTGTAAATTGAATTATGAAAAGGACAAATTGTATGCTATTGCTTCTGTGAAGAAAAAAAACATCACTCTGCACATTAAATAAATGAGTTTTGCATTTATTTAGTTCACAGCTTTTTGCAATTACTTCCACAACATTTTGTCCCTGTCACACTGCCATCCCCCAATTCATAACTCAAACGCAGAGCGAGGAGACCGACATAAACGCTGACTGCTGCCGTTGATGATAATATTCATGCAAATTATGCCATTTTCAAGGACTTTTTGCAAATTGGGGTGAGGCGAGGGTGAAACACAGAAACGCAGTCTTTTCTTCTTCTTCCTCTTTTTCCTTACTTATTTCACGCTTTTTTCTCATCCCGATAGAAAATTAAGTTACATTTATGCTGCCCACCCTTCCCGATGCTTCCGATGTTGATGGCGATGGCGATGATGATGCCCTCTCCCAGGATGATTATGCATGACTGGGAATCGTGCCAGGCTGTGGCGACTCAACAATCTCCGTTGAGAAAGTGGGGTGGTTATTGAGATATTTTAAATGACATTTCAGTGTTTATTACTAACTCGCATATAGGGCGTCCAATTTTCCCGGGTTTTGAATTTCCCGGGAAACGGGAAAAATATTTTTGGAATCCCGGGAATTCCCGGGATCCCGGGAAATTTTTTAATCAGTAATAAAATCTATGTTGTCATTATATTTGTTATGTTTTCAAGCTTAAAATCATAAAATTAACTTAATAATATTAATTGGTGATAATCTACACTTCAATCTGAACAAGGACGGCAGTTTTTAAATAGCTTAAAAGAAATTAAAAAAATGTTTTTTTTAGGTGTTTTGGATTTAAAAATCATCTTGAATGTATAATTCCAATGTGATTCATTTTTTTTTTTTATTGACGGAACAAATCACATAAGCATTTTATAAAAATATTTCTTTTATATATATTTTTATATGACATGACTAAAGCAGCCTTTTATATGTCTAAAAAACGAAAAACGACAGCTAATAAAATGATAACAGTCAATGTAAAATTTTAGATAAGTTTTGCATTCATTGCTTTATATAAAACATATTTTACTAATTATATTCAAGTTACTACCGTCAACCGGGGGATAATCGAGACTACAGTCTGAATAGGTACAGGAGATTTCAGAGCAATACATCCAAACATTATGCATTTTTTTTTGCTTAGATAGCTGTCTTTATTCGTTACATTTGTCCTTATTTGCCCCAGATTTGTTTGTTCCAAATTTAAAATCGTAAATATATTCAATCTTTTAAAATAAAATAGGACAGAAAAAATTTAAAGCGCTAGGCATTTTGCAGACCTGTAAATTAATTTATAATTATTTTCCCTAATAAGCCAAATTAATGCTGATATTTGCGAATCCAAATTTTAATTCATTTTATCGATTACTTAGTATTCAACTGTTATATTAGTTCCGCAACCAAATCTAAATTTCCGGACCAAAATATCATTTTTTTCAATTCCGGGAATTCCCGGGACAAAGTAAAGAAAATCCCGGGATTCGAGAATTCCCGGTTTTGGAAAAATCCCGGGATTTTCGTCCCGGGAATTCCCGGGATGGACGCACTACTCGCATAGGAAGAGTTCTAAAAACATTATATAAAAGTTTGCATAATTTATTTAAATAATGTATCATACAAAATCAATACAATACAATACTTCCGAACAGTTTGTTGATCGAATTAGTTGCTTCTAATAATTTAAATAAATTGTTCGCTTTAAAAAAATTCCACACTTTTTTTTATTTTTCACAAATAATAACTGCGAATTATGTCCTCTCTCAAAAATTTGTAAATTTCCCGAAATACAAGCGGAAGTTTACATTTGCCTACCTTTTCAGCACCAATGTTTTGAAATTATACAAAAATAATTAGAGAACCTAATTTGATTTTATTAATTTCAATCTACTGTTCATATTGAACTAATCAGCTTGTCTGTAAATTTCATGTAAAGGTTTAATTCAGATAATATTTATTTCTAAAGCATTCACAACTAGGAATATTGTTTGCTTATGTGTTGGGAAACTAAAATTACGATATTATGGAATGAATTGTAACTATTTCATTTTCGGCAACCTATTTAACGAGTTTTTTTGTTATATAATTTGAAAATAAGATATTCACCTCTTCCGGCCAAGGTCAAAATATAGATTTGTTTAACATTTTTGTTTACCTTGACCAAATTGGATGAAAATTGAATTGATATAATTAAATTTTTCAAAAAGGGTTGTTCGAGAAGATTATAACTAAAATCATACCATAAATGGAACCATGAAAAATTATTAAAAAACAACATTGTATCATAAGAAATAAACACAAAGAATGCAACCATGTTTCAAAAACTCGCTTCAAATATTTCAAAACTTTGAGTTGTGATTTCATGATATAGTGCTTCAAGTTAAGGGACCATCCACAAACCACGTGGACATATTTTTGGAAATCTCAACCAAGGGGGACAATTTCCATACAAATATTTTTTTTTGTATTGGGCGTGGACAATCAACAACACCCTCCCCCCCTCAGGTTTCCACGTGGTTTATGGATGGTCTCTAAATAGCTCTAGAAATTAGATTTTTAAGGCAAATTCAATGATAATCTGTTTATTCACAAGTTGAAAAAACTTGTTCTGAAATAAGTTATTTGCCATGAAAAACATTATTTCTGCATGATTTTTTACCCATTTCAACTTTATTTTAACTTTAATTTTAAAGCAACTTCATTGTTGTAGAGCATACATTTTCATTTACCAAACACTTTGATTGAAAAAATACTGCTCAACAAAAAATACTCTCAAAAATCCATCTCAAAAGAATTTGGCACCAAAACCAATACCATCATCTTGAAGGTAACAATTTTCTGAACAATTTTCCTTTTAACAATTAGTTTTTGTCATGTCAGTGCCAAGATACAGCCATTTTAGTAAAATAAAAATGACGAATTTTCAAAATTCCCTATGAAAACTCAATTTTGTCACTTACAGCACTGATTCAGCTACTGCCAGCATTTTATATGTTTCCAAACCTTTTGCATTGTTTTATATCATCAATTTACAGGAAAAATCTATAGTTTTCATTGATTTGACTATGTGACGTAAGCGCCATGACGAAGAAATGTATTTTAAATTAACCACCTTTAGTACAACAAAATCACATATTTCTAGATTTTGATGAAAATTGCTTTTTAATGAAAAAAATATTACATGCATTCATAAATATGTTTATTTTTTAAAATAAAAAAAAAATGCAATTTTGTTGTGGTTTGGTTGAGCATTTTAGCAGAATGCATTACTATGAATACAAAGAAACGAGTTGTTGAACAGAACACTGATGAAGTCTGCAAGTAGTAGACGAAATACGTATCTGTCAAGATATTAAAATATATAGCGGAATTAAAAGGAACAACTCGTCTCTTTGTATTCATAGTAAACAATTTTGATCAAATTCGAGAAAAAAAATTATTTTGCTGTACTAAAAAGGTGGTATTAGTTTTGTGCTAAAATTTGTTTAGATGGATTTTTGAGAGAAATTCGTAAAAATTGCAGGCAGAAATTTTCATTTTTCAGAACATTGTTAGTAGGACTCCTAACTATGATTTAAAGTGAAATACCGGACAATTTGAACGTATTTTTCAAGTTTTTAGAACCAAATATGTTCATTTTTACGAAAACATACCATTTTTCAGTAAATCGCAAGTTCTAAACGATTTTTGGGAATTTTTTGAAGTATAAAAACATTGTTCCTGAGGCAAAAACCTATCGAAATCCGGGTGAGCCCGAAGGTTTCCATCACATCGCTTTTTTTTGGGACACACTATTGCACATCACTTTTGCGAGAAAAGTCACTTAATATATTACACACTTGAAAAATACAAAGTTTGCACATTATCGAATAATTTAAGCTTGAGTCATTCATACTCATCTAAATTAAATGAAAATATTTTTTATGGGGTATTATATCTTGAATAAAATGCAGAATGGCCAAATTACATAAACAATTTTTCAAAAAACATTGCTTGTTCTAAAAGGAAAAGCTATTTTCATTCTTCAAAACCACCCCATATCTCGACACCCCACAGGCACCGAGCTGCACCCTGCAGGTGTGTGCGTATACATTTCTTTGTTAGTGTGTGTGGCGCACAAAAAGTGAGCGCAAATCCCTCTGGGTTTTTTTCTTCTCTCCCTCCTTACTTTGCCCTTGGCCCCTGCTGTTGAGGGCGCTCCCGTTTTCCTCCCGATATAAAAATTCATGATGCGAAAAGCCTAGGGGTGTCTTTTCCTCCCTTTAAGGTTAGGCTTCTTGTTTTCCACCGATGAGGGACTTGCACATATATTTTTTGCAGGGATTTACACTTTCAACTCTAGACGAGGGAAAAAAACAGAGAGAGAGTGTGTGCAGTGCACCCAAGTGCCATTTAATAATAATAAAATTTCAAGTTAAAATCCAAAGCAAATCATCAACACCGACTTCATTTCGGGGATGGATGGCTTTTGAGCACGCAATTGAAAAGTCTTATGTACCCGGGACATGATGGCTGTTAAGGAAATCTGTAATTATTCAATTAGGTGCTACCGGGTGTATTACTTCCACTGAGGGGGAGAATTCGTGTTCCCTTTTCTTGGAAGTTACTTAAGGTATCATGATTTATGCACCAAATTGGATCAATTTGTGATGTTTGCGTCTCGTTGAAATGGTTCTAATTAGAGTTGTCGTGAATTTCCCCCTAAACGTCACACAATTTTCCCTATGAAAAACAAATGGAAATAACACATTTTCTATTGTCTTAAATTGTTAGGTTATGTTACACAACTTAAACAGATTCATCACAGAAGAAAAATTCCACTTCCAATCGACTTGGACAGTCCCAACTCCATTACTCATCTCCCCCCCGGAAACCAATGACTCGTACAAAGCAAAAGGGTCGACCGGAAGTTGAACTACTCACACCTGTTTGAGCGCGGGAATCTGGTGCTGGTGACTGATCGCGTTACATCGCACACGTTCTCACGAGCTTGATATGGTAATTGATTCACGACTCATTCTCGGCATACATAAGTGATCATTGTACTGTAAGGATGGGAATATATAAATGATTGTTTTTATTACTGCAACCTGGCGCCACCTGCTCAACTGGGCAGATATAAAAATTATAATTTGGAGTTGGACAACTTTGAATTGTGTCCTAAAATTAAGCTGAAATTTGAGATATTATTCTACAATTACCCTTTGAAAAATTAACTTCGCGGCCTTTCTTGACAGAAAAGGCCCTACTGTCCCTACTGTCTTGTAATTTTTTTTCATTGAAATGAAAAAAGTGATCAGGAATGGTTTTTAATCGTGTTTTTTACCATTGTACATAAAAATGTACATAGGGCTTTAGCACCCTATTAATGACATTTATCATTAATTTTTTTGTAAATCAAAAAAATATAATCATCAAAGAAAGTTTGTCACCTTTCCTAAACTATTTTATATTTTTAAATTTGATAACGAAAGCATCCAGTTTGAAAAAGTTTCTTTTTACTGTTATTTGTACATTTTTACACTTTTTGAAAATTATAAACCATTTTCTGTAAAGTAAAAGAGCAGTTCTCTACAGTACAAACTCGATTAGTCCACGCCAAATTTGGTATGACTCCAAAATTTCTATAAAGAGAACTAGCAATTTGTAAATCCAAGAATTGTTTTTCACAACACTAACCTACAAAAATTGACAAAAATTACTGCGCAGGCTCAACTCGAGGGGAAGCATGAAGTTTGGAGTCCCCGAAACACGTGCATTTTGAATTGCACTAATTCTCCATACAAACTTTGGAGAAAATCCATTCGGCCCAGTCTAAATATTTTTGTAAAATTCAAAATGCACGTGTTTCGGGGACTCCAAACTTCATGGTTCCCCTCGAGTTGAGCCTGCATTGAATTTTTGTTGATCGGTGTAATTCTATTTTCCGAAGTTTTTTTTTTCAATCCTTGGGATAGTCAAATACTTGGATAATCGAGGCTTTGAATTAAAAAAAAAACGATTTTTTTATCGAAAAAAAAAACACAAAAAAAGTTTTTAAAACTCTGCCATATCTCGTTACTCAACTGTAAAAATTTGGAAAAAATAATTTTGAGGTAAGAGCAATTCCAGCTCAAATCGGGAATTTTCCTGGTACTTTTGTACCCGACCCTCTCCGATTTCAATGAAACATGTTATCCTAGGCCTATAAAGCCATTTTTGTGTATATGTAGCCAATAGTACTCGAAAATAACATTTGAGAAGGGCGTAAGTTATTTTAATATTTCTGTATTTTGTAATTTAAAAATTACTGTTCTCAAAACCGTTGCATCTAGTGCGTCCATCCCGGGAATTCCCGGGACAAAAATCCCGGGATTTTTCCAAAACCGGGAATTCCCGAATCCCGGGATTTTTTTAATTTTGTCCCGGGAATTCCCGAAATCGGAAATGAATATCAAATTTTGGTATGGAAATCCAGGATTTTTTTTTGTGGAAATTGATAAACAACGATTAAATAGGAGAGCGAGTTGAGCTGCGGGCGAGAGCAGACGTCTTCGGTCTCGGGTCGTCGTGGTTTTTTAAAATTTTGCGTATTTTTAGATTTTGTTGTAAAAAGTTTTTGGTGTTAAGACGTGTAATCGTGGAAGGAGATGATTTTTGCTGTGAAAATGTTGTTTTTTCGTGAATTTACCCGTTTTCTTGACGGATCATAAAGGCGACATCCAGCACGGTCCGCGGCGGTTCTTTCGATCATGACCCGGATGTTGGCCTTTCCTAGGTTTTGTGTGAGAGAAGATCTGAGAAGTGTGTTGATTGTTGTTTTGAAAAACACAGTGATGATTGTGCAAAATTGAAAATAAAATTTTGTAGTTTTGTGAAAATAGCCCGATGGTTCAAAATGGCGACCAGCGAAAAAAGAACGGCGAGCGTGAGAGCAATGGAAGAGCGAAAATTGTTGGAGAGTGGCTCTAAAGAGAATTAGAGAGGGGAGATTTGAACGGAAGAAGTGTGCTTTAGAAGTGAAAACGGGAGAGCTTAGGAAATGAGAGCGAGAGATCCGAACAGCGATTTATTTGAGTTAACGGTAGTGAAAGAGTGAAAATGTGAGACGGGAGAATGGTGAGAGAGAGTCACCGAACCCAAGGGATGAGATGAGAGCGCGTCTCAAGTGGCGTATAAGATGATCGCGGTGTGCTGCTGAGAAATGGCACAGCATCGGGTGATCGTGTGTGTGTGTGTGTGGGTGGTGTGTGGCAGTTTTAGTCACAGATAAGCAGAAGTTCTGTTTTCGAAAATTCGTTTTGGTTTATATTTGATGGATGGAAGCAGGGGGCATGAAGAGAGGCAGCTCCCCTTTCTGTGCTTGTGTTGGCAGCTGCATTTGTTTTGCGGAGGCGAGACTGCTATTTCAGCCCTGTGACTTCAGCGTCTGTAACGGGGTGCTGGACGACGGTTCAACGCTCGTCCGTTGCCCGGAGAGGAGAAGGCGAGATCGATCGAGCAAAGGAAACGCGACTCACGGCATGCTGTGACCCGGGTGAGAGCGTTCTTTGTGTGTTGTGTGTGTGTCGTACTTGAATATTCTACGAATGAGTTTGAGTGAGTGCATGTTCGAGAGAGTGCATGAGGAAAGAGATGCGAGCCGTAATTGCGCTGCGGCGCATACGGCTTGCTGTGAGAATGTGTGAGGATGTATGGGATTTATGTTTCAAAGTAACCCTTGGTGTGCAAATAGTATTTCCAGAAATATATTCTTTATTTTTTTATTAGTTAGTTTTTTTATTAGCATAATTCTATTCTCGTTGTGACGTGTTTGTGTGCATGAGGTGGTGTGGTGGAGGGATAATAATTTAAAATATTCCATCATCAGTTCGGTGGCAGTGTTTGTTTGCATGCGGTAGTGTGGTGGAGGGAAATATTTAGTTTTGCGCTCTCTGCCGGTTTACGTCGCAGGCGTCGCGCTTGATTTTTGTTGCCTTTCTAGAAAAGGCACCTATGATTATGCTTATGCTTATTTTATCTTTGTATGTATCTTATATTTTACATATTTTTCACCACTTTCCCTCTTCTTTTTCTTCATTCCTTCCTTAAAGTCGCGTAAATAATAATATACCGGTCGTTAAACGAGAATGTCTAACTCGAGTTCATGCGTCGTTTTTACGGATTTGTTCTCCTCTTACTCTGATCTTATTTTCCGATAATTATAAATATAACGTAAAAGATAAAACCACTTATAACGACTTCGGCTTTAAAATGTACCATTCGTAAAAACGTACCATTCGTGATTGTGTCACTTTATTAATAACTGCTCGAAACAAAATTTTCAGTTACTAGTTGTTCGCAATTTTGTCGGTCTCGTAGATCAATGTTTTCGGAACATTTCGTCATAAAATCCTGCAACACGATGAAATCATTGCAAACCTCACTATAAAATTTTGATATTATTTAATCGGAAACCACAGAAAATACAATTTAATATTTTGCTTAAATAGTAAAAGGAGGAAAAAGCCCTTCTCACAGCGTCGTTGCTCGGAAGGCACGCCGACGGGGGAATGAATGATTATTTGGCGCCGCGTTCGAATTAAAACTATTTCTAAATCATTGATGGTGTGTCTTACAGCAGCCGGCTGCCTAAGACCTATAAAATTGCAACTGATAAACAAATTGCTTATGGTCGCATCACCTACCACAGTGAATCCTGACCTCATACCCATCTTACTAACCCCTCAAAACTCATGTGATACTTTGTCGGAGACGCAGTCGATTTGGCGGTCCCATCACTCAAGTATCGGACTAACATTCCCATCCACTTCCCCGTGTCTTACCACTGGTCGTGGCCGGCGTCGGTATTGATCAGCATGATAGGGATCTTTGAAAATTGCGAAAGGGTGATGATTGGTTCCTACTTTTCATCTGTGGTCCACGGAGCAATTTTTGGGGGTCCTGGTCAATAACGAAGTAGCAGCTACGGGTAGACACCAATGCTATGCTATGCTAAATTGATAAACAACGATTAAATAAAATAAAATAAAATATTAAGCATATATCCAGGGTTTTTTAAAAGGTCCTATAAGCTTTTGTGTTTCACATGTTTATAGAACCTATTCAACTCTAGATATCATCATTAATTTGACTTAGAAAGGAAAATTGTTTAAAATTTATCGATCCGGAAAATGCCTAGCGCATTAAATATTTTCTAAATAATTTGATATTTTAAAAAAAAATACTATTCATGATTTGAAATTGAACAAATTATTTTTCATGAAACATTTTTGGCTAATCAAGACGGATGTATCAAATCAAGACACCTTTTTAGTGTTTCGTGATTCAAACAGGAATAGAAGAAAACAATTAGTACACCGATCTCCAAATTAATTGCTCTAAAATCTCCTGAACCTATGTAGACTGTAGTACTGATTTTCCTCAGTTGGTGGTAGTGATTTAAGATAATTTGTAAAATATTCTTTATATATAACATGAATTTCTAAACTTATTTAAAATTAAACATTGGCATCTATAATTTTGTTTGTTATCTTTTTATTTGTTATTTTAGACATAGATTTTTTTAAATAATTCTAGTCATGGCAGAAAAAAATAATTAAAAATATGCATTTATAAGAGATTAATTTCATTTAAATCACATTAGGTTAGAAATTAGATTAGAAACCTAAGTACAACAAAGAACAAACAAAAAAATTGGCAAGCTATTATAAAACTGCTATTCTTTGTTTAGATTGAAGTGTATATTATCACCAATGAATAGTATTGAGCCAATTTGATGATTTTCAGCTTGAATAACATGTCAAATATTATGAAAACATAGATATTATTACTGTTGCAAATTTCCCGGGATCCCGGGAATTCCCGGGATTTCAAAAATATTTTTCCCGTTTCCCGGGAAATGCAAAACCCGGGAAAATTGGACGCCCTAGTTGCATCGTATCAAAAAGTGGTCAAAGACAAACTTGTAAGAAATTTAACGGGCTTTCCGAAAAAAATACACCGAAAGAAAAATACACGTCATTTGTATCAGATTTTTCAATTTTTAAGATTAAAAAATAAATTTTAAGGTGATGTCACGATTTTTTTTCGTTAAATTTTTTTGGAGGAAATAGCCTAAGATGTAACAAAAAGACTCACGAATATACAGGATGGTATGTATCTCCTAAAAAAATACAAAAATCATTTACTAAAACTGTTTTTTGGAAAAGTGGTCTAAACGCCAAAAATTTTCAAAAACCGACAGTGGGAATCGATTCCCCAGACAAGTTTACATAAAAGTCTCCATATTGACCATTATCCTATATCCAATCCTTGTAAAGATACAGCGGTTTTAAAAATAAAAATGTTGAAAAAATAGTTTTTTTTGTGTTTTTTTGCATTTTCTATCTGACAGACTAGATTTTTCAGTCTCGAAAATATTTTTATCGGAAAACTCGTCCAATTTCCCATAATTTTGGCTCAGACAGCATTTCAATTGGATGCATGGGCTTACTGATTTAATCTAAATTACATTGGTCATAACTGAAAATATAAATATTTTTTTCAGTGTGGTAGAAACCCGGATAGTAAATAAGCTTACATAAAAATTCAAACGAGTCAAATCAAAAAGCTGTCAAAGACTTATGGGAAATTGGACGAGCTTTCCGGTAAAAATATTTACGAGACTAAAAAATCAAGTCTGCCGTATAGAATTTGCCAAAAATCACCAAAAAAAAGCTATTTTTTCAACATTTTTTTTTTTAAACCGCTGTATCTTCACAAGGATTGGACATAGGACAATGGTCAATATGGAGACTTTTATGTAAAATTGTCTGGGGAATCGATTCCCACTATCGGTTTTTGAAATTTTTGACGTTAAGACCACTTTAAAAAAACAGGTTCAGTAAATGATTTTTGTATTTTTTTTAGGAGAGACATACCATCCTGCATTTTTTGTGAGTTTTTTGTTACATCTAAGGCTATTTCCTCAAAAATTTTGAACGAAAAAAAATCGTGACATCACCTTAAAATTTAACTTTTTATCTTAAAAATTGAAAAAATCTCATACAAATGGCGTGTATTTTTCTTTCAGTGTATTTTTTTCCAGAAAATTCGTCAAATTTCCTACAAGTTTGTCTTTGACCACTTTTTGATACGATGTAATTTTTAAATTACAAAATACAGAAATATTAAAATAACTTACGTCCTTCTCAAATGTTATTTTCGAGAACTATTTTCTACATATACACAAAAATGGCTTATATAGGCCTAGGATAAAATGTCTACAAAGTTTCATTGAAATCGGAGGAGGTCGGGTACAAAAGTACCAGAAAAATTCCCGATTTGAGCTGGAATTGCTCGTAAATTTTATGTACTTTCGTATCTACATTCAGAACAATTTTTTTTTCATTTTAAAATTTTGTGATTTTTTTTTAACTTTGCAGGGTTTTTTTAGAGTGTAACAATATATTATAAAGTTTTAGAACAGTCAATTACACAAATTTTGATGTATAAACATAAGAAGTTTGCTTGAAATCATCATGAGTTATCGCAATTTTGCGAAAAAAAACGTTTTGAAAAAGTAGGTCGAAGTTGATCATGGCCATTCATCGTCACTTGGGACAGACACGAATGACGAAACAAAGAGAAACGCAAAAGTAGGGATTCTGAGTACGCCATCAAATTGGGAGTCCAATTTTACATAAAAGTCCCTTTGACACCAAATTTCCATCTCATCACCATTTCAGGCTGCAAATTATTGAAAAACATGTCTTTTTTCGCATGTTCAAAAATTGAAGGGGTCGTACCGCCCCTTCGTCACGATATATTAAAAAAACGTACCTCGGAATGCCTCGGATTCATGACAGGGACAATAGTTACCCCCTAGAACAAAGTTTCACGCAAATCGAAGAAGGGTCGGGGCAACTGCTGTGTGAGTTGGCGGAGAATGACACATTTGCAACAAAAAAAAGATTGCGTTGCTTGTTTTTTCTTCAAACTAACAGTGCAGAATAATTTATAAAACACTCAAAAAATACATTAACTTCACTTTTTTTTCCTAAATACGAAAAATTACTGTTTTGTTTTCTTCCAATTCGCTCAAAACTTATGTTCCTGTCCTTGTCAACTTCCTCTATCCCCTCGTTACCCATTCACCCACTCATTTGCTACATTGTCCGCCTAACAGTTGTTCATTTGTTCGGTCTGCACGGCAATTCATCATTTTGTTCAACATTTCTTCCAACATTAATAACCACGTGTGCAACTGTACTGGCTGCCTGCGATGCATTTATGCTGCTACTGATGTTGTTGTAGCCACACACTGTTTCCGCTAATTCCGCCAACTTTTTCTTTTTTTTTTTTTTTTTGTTTTGCTTCGGCTTTTTTGTGCTTTGTTCCTCTAACAAACTCTCCGTTTTACACTAACTAAAGAGTCTTCATCCAAGCGTGGTCGTCGTAATCTTTTCCCATGTCATAATTGCCGTCGTTCCTTTATTATGATCGCTGTGACCACCGTCGGAGTGTGTGTGTGTGTGTGTGTGTGTGCTTCCAACCTTTTGCTAGTGCAGTTTGAATGCATCTAATGCTGCAGCCGGTCTAGACTACTGTTTCAAAATGTTCTAAAAAATGTTCAAAATAACATCTAATTTGAAAATTACTCTGCAATTTAATAATCTTAAAAGTTCAAATTTGCCGATTATTTCGCCCTTTTGAAATGTTACTACCCCGTCGTCGTATGCACTTTTTCTGCACTTCATGTGGCAAATCGTTTTGTGTCCACGCGCGTGTGCCTGTGTCTGCTGCTGCTGCTGTTGTGTTGCACCACGTCCGTCGTCTGGTTCAAATCGTGTACAGAACCATGCTTTTTGTCGGCAATTTGACCTCATTTTGCGGCGGCGTATACGTACAGTACAAGATGTGTATCCCGAAGAGAATTGGTTGTTTGTGAGAAACGTTTTTAGAACCATGATTTGGGATGACGTAAAAGTACATCAACTCTCAATAAAAGTTTACAAAAAAACAATTCTTTTCTTTCCTAATCTACTCTACTCTACTCTACTCTACTCTACTCTACTCTACTCTAGTCTACTCTACTCTACTCTACTCTACTCTACTCTACTCTACTCTACTCTACTCTACTCTACTCTACTCTACTCTACTCTACTCTACTCTACTCTACTCTACTCTACTCTACTCTACTCTACTCTACTCTACTCTACTCTACTCTACTCTACTCTACTCTACTCTACTCTACTCTACTCTACTCTTTTCTTTTCTTTTCTATTTTTACAATTATTTCGATGTTTTCGTTTGTTTTTTGTTTTGTTTTTTGTTTACTTTGTTCGTTTTTCTTATTTTTTGTTACTAATTATTTAGATGATTTATTTGTTTGTTAATTTCCAAGAAAATTGATCTGATGCGAAACTTAATAGTAGCTTAGATTTGAAATCACTTAAAACTCGGGACACAAACAGCTTGGTTTTGCTGTTGCCGCCACGACAAAAAGTCTTTCGCTTAGGAGCGACAATTTAGCGTTCGTAAAACCTCAGGAGATGTGGGAGGAAAATTGTTCTCAGTTTCCGTCGGCGTTGGTGGCGTTGTCAAAAGTTGCGCAACGTCTAATGTCAGTTGCTGTTGACGGGTAATAAAATAGTGCTAAGTAACTACTACAGTTGTTTAATTTCTTCCAATATATTGTTCTATTGATATAATTTAAAAATGAAGAAACACAGTTGTAACTAATTTAAACAAGGGCGTCTATTATTGCTTCTAATATGAAGTTTACATTATTCAGGTTCACTTTAAATCACCCTTTTAAAAAAATATGAATTTTATCGCTAACAAAACACCGCAATCGTTCCCTTAAAAACGATGAACTATCCCATTTTCAAAATGTAATTAATCCCGAAACAATTTTAATTACGTTTGTTTGCAATCGCCAATCTTGTCTGCGGTCGAAATCCCCATTTGTTTCGGAAAGTGTTTTATAAAGCGATAACAACAAACCGGTTGGGCGGTCGGGCAAAATTTGCGTTGCCTCGTTCCGGGCCGTCAGCAGACGCAGAACCACCAAACTTCAACCCTTGAAAACTCACCCGCTAGACAAACACAGACACCCACACACACCTTCCGACAAAAGGTAGTACCGGGAAAAGTGGATTTAGTTTTCCGCCCTGGCGGTAATTAACTTTTGGAAAAGTTTTATTTTGCTTCCACATTCTTTTTTTTCTCGCCCACGCCCACGAATAAAACGAAACAGGAAATGGAAACGTGTTTAAAATTTATCGAAAGATTAAGGAAATTTCAAACTCAATTAGACAGATTCGGAAGTGGTTTTTCGTAAGCTCACCTAGGCTGTCTTTGAAGGGTTTAAGTGATTCAATGGTGTGTCAAACGAACAGCTGAGTCTTTTTAAGCTGATATTGTTTACCTTTTGTCGTTTTTGTCATTTTTGTCATTTTTGCAGTTTATATCGTTTTTGTCGTTTTCGTCGTTTTTGTCATTTTTGTAGTTTTTGTCGTCCCCCAATTTCGAGAACGGGGAGAGAATCTGACCATCCCCCCCCCCCCTCGACGCTAACGATTCCGGATGTCCCGGATACATGCCATAAGGACATGTGAAGACAAAAACACAAAAAGACAAAAAGACAAAAAGACAAAAAGACAAAAAGACAAAAAGACAAAAAGACAAAAAGACAAAAAGACAAAAAGACAAAAAGACAAAAAGACAAAAAGACAAAAAGACAAAAAGACAAAAAGACAAAAAGACAAAAAGACAAAAAGACAAAAAGACAAAAAGACAAAAAGACAAAAAGACAAAAAGACAAAAAGACAAAAAGACAAAAAGACAAAAAGACAAAAAGACAAAAAGACAAAAAGACAAAAAGACAAAAAGACAAAAAGACAAAAAGACAAAAAGACAAAAAGACAAAAAGACAAAAAGACAAAAAGACAAAAAGACAAAAAGACAAAAAGACAAAAAGACAAAAAGACAAAAAGACAAAAAGACAAAAAGACAAAAAGACAAAAAGACAAAAAGACAAAAAGACAAAAAGACAAAAAGACAAAAAGACAAAAAGACAAAAAGACAAAAAGACAAAAACACAAAAAGACAAAAAGACAAAAAGACAAAAAGACAAAAAGACAAAAAGACAAAAAGACAAAAAGACAAAAAGACAAAAAGACAAAAAGACAAAAAGACAAAAAGACAAAAAGACAAAAAGACAAAAAGACAAAAAGACAAAAAGACAAAAAGACAAAAAGACAAAAAGACAAAAAGACAAAAAGACAAAAAGACAAAAAGACAAAAAGACAAAAAGACAAAAAGACAAAAAGACAAAAAGACAAAAAGACAAAAAGACAAAAAGAAAAAAGACAAAAAGACAAAAAGACAAAAAGACAAAAAGACAAAAAGACAAAAAGACAAAAAGACAAAAAGACAAAAAGACAAAAAGACAATTTTAGTCACAATTTAAGTCGCAATTTTCGCAATTTCAGTCACAATTTCCACAATTTTGGTACAATATCGGTTTCCTGAAGAGATGACTTCCCCGAAATTTTAGTACTTTCGATGTTCTGACTCCTTTTTGTCTTTTTGTCTTTTTGTCTTTTTGTCTTTTTGTCTTTTTGTCTTTTTGTCTTTTTGTCTTTTTGTCTTTTTGTCTTTTTGTCTTTTTGTCTTTTTGTCTTTTTGTCTTTTTGTCTTTTTGTCTTTTTGTCTTTTTGTCTTTTTGTCTTTTTGTCTTTTTGTCTTTTTGTCTTTTTGTCTTTTTGTCTTTTTGTCTTTTTGTCTTTTTGTCTTTTTGTCTTTTTGTCTTTTTGTCTTTTTGTCTTTTTGTCTTTTTGTCTTTTTGTCTTTTTGTCTTTTTGTCTTTTTGTCTTTTTGTCTTTTTGTCTTTTTGTCTTTTTGTCTTTTTGTCTTTTTGTCTTTTTGTCTTTTTGTCTTTTTGTCTTTTTGTCTTTTTGTCTTTTTGTCTTTTTGTCTTTTTGTCTTTTTGTCTTTTTGTCTTTTTGTCTTTTTGTCTTTTTGTCTTTTTGTCTTTTTGTCTTTTTGTCTTTTTGTCTTTTTGTCTTTTTGTCTTTTTGTCTTTTTGTCTTTTTGTCTTTTTGTCTTTTTGTCTTTTTGTCTTTTTGTCTTTTTGTCTTTTTGTCTTTTTGTCTTTTTGTCTTTTTGTCTTTTTGTCTTTTTGTCTTTTTGTCTTTTTGTCTTTTTGTCTTTTTGTCTTTTTGTCTTTTTGTCTTTTTGTCTTTTTGTCTTTTTGTCTTTTTGTCTTTTTGTCTTTTTGTCTTTTTGTCTTTTTGTCTTTTTGTCTCAGCTCAGTTTCAGTTAAATTCAGTTCAATATTCAGGTGCAATTCGCTTTCATCACAGAAAAGCTAATAGATTGATGGTTCTCAAGATCGCCTTAGTCAGATAGGGTTAGGAAGGTTTCTGAAGATGCACCAGCAATAAAAAAGCTACAAAAACATCAGATCTGGCTTTTAAAGAACTAATCACTCTTTTCTGGTTGCATCCTCGCTGGCTCTTTGCTTTACGACGAGGTTAAATCGTTTAGTCATCAGACGCAAGTTTGAGCAGGTTTTTGTTCTTCGGATGAAAAAAAAAACACATAAATTTATAAACGATTTCTGGAGCCTGAAGGCATCGTTTGTCGTTTACCTGAGTTTTAGATCCATTTTAACCAAATTTATCGTGGAGCAGCTGCCCTTTTCGATCTCTTTTTTGGTGGAATCTTTCAAGCTTGTTCTACAAAATACCTTTCCAAGACCCTCGTGTAAAATAATTGCCAGTGTAGTTGAATGTAAATTGTCCGAATATTTACATTTCATTAGTCCAGATGTCCAATTCGTTCTACCTGTCCCGTCCCAAGAGTCTCATCAATTTAATTTCACTTTCCAGCACGAACACGAACTCAGCCAATCGGATTTGTTTCACTCGAGCAAGTTTGTAACAACCTTCTATCCCCCATCCTCTTGGTGGAAGAGAGCGAGAGTTCATGAACTGTCGCTTAACACAAAAAAGGAGGAACCACTCTAGACAGCAGCAGTGTCGTCTTTGTAGTTGGCAACACCAATTTCGAGAACGGGGGGAGAATCCGACCATCCCCCCCTCGACGCTAACGAACCCGGTTGTCCCGGATTCATGCCGTCAGGACACGTGAAGCCGTCGAGAAGTCAGAACATCGAAAGTAGAAAAGTTTTCGGGGAAGCCACTTCTTAAATAAGTGTTGTTTCCACTTTTTGTTTCCTTTTTAGCGAAACTGAACTGAAACTGAACTGAAACTGAACCTAAACTGAACTTCGCGCCATTTAGTGAAGTTATTGAGCTTTTAATCGCTAATTGTTGATTGTTGATTTTTTTTACGAATAAACATATTAAGGTGCAACTTTTCCTCCAAAAAGAAAGCAACAAAACTGTTTGACTACGACATTCCACTCTTTCCTGGGTTCTACATTTTAGCTCCACGTGTTAAATCGAAACTTGAGGAAAAGGAGGTGGGGATTGTTTGGGTGGCTCTCGAGGACCTGCCGCTCCCACTCCAATTCCCTGCTCACTCCTCTCATCAACAATCAGTGTTTGTGAGCCGGTTTGTGCCTGATGTGTAACCTTTGCGAGACAGAAACCATTCTCCCCAAATTTTATTAGTTTAGTCACCTCGGTGGGCTCTGAGACTGGCTGGTGGCACAGATTTCTTGACTTTTTTATGCATAAATAACGTAGCAGTTGACTAAATGTTATGCAATTTTTTATCACAATGTTCAAAGCGTTTTCAAAGAGAATTTTGATTTGAAAAGTTTCAAAAATTTAAGAAGTTGATGCTTTACTAGCGAAAAACAAAAATGAAACTTAAGTCACGTAATTTATGACCAACCCCCGATCCAAAGTTCAACGGCTTCGACGCAGCAGTTTGTCGACGACGACGTCGACGTGGTTGTGGCTGTCTTCGTCGACTTCACGTGTTCACGTTTTGATGTCGTATGCATGCACAAAATAAATAATTTCTTTCGTCGTTTCGGGAGAATTATGCGACTTTGAAAAAGTTTTTTTTTATTTCACTCTTCCAATCCACACGAACGCATATACTTTGCAGATTCTTCCTCGCGATCTTTTTAACACGATTAAGCTGCATGCTAAGCTTACGTTGTCTCTGGAAAAAAATGGAGGGGCAATTTGGGTGAAATAGTCGTACATGGAAATAAAGGCTTTAAAAAACATTAAAATTAATTACAAAATATAAATGGTTTAAAAAAAGTCCTTTGTCAAAAAACCATTTGACCCCGACTTCCCCCCTTCAGATTTCAAACTACAAGAGTGCGAAGTGGAATTTTGAAAGTTTGTACATTCTGTCCATAATGGTAATGGTGAAAATGGTAATCAGATTTCCGGTGTAGCCACCCACGTTGACGCGGTGAAGTTCTTTTTTATCCCTTATTTATTTTTATGTTTGTCTTCACTATGTTCGATTCTAATAAGCCAATTGTTTTAAAAAGTTGACTCCTTCTTCTTGCACTGATGGGCATTTTGTGCAAATATCACAACTGTTGTGCTGTAAAATAAAGTCAAACTTAAAATGAGGGGACTTTTACTGTAGGGGATTTTTCGCTTTTTTTTTCGACTCTAAAATCTGGCTTGTTGCATGATTTGGTTTGAGGATCTTTTTCCATATGGCACAGGAAGGACTTTTTGGAGTGTGTAAAAGTCGAAAAAAAGAAAGTGACTAATGTAATTGTCTGCAAAGTTTTGCGCGTCACCCTCGGGGGGAAGTGCTGGATCTGGATTTTAACGCGTTTAGTATGAGTAGATTTGTAGAAAAGTGTTAGAAAAAATAAAACGTACAATTTTGATTGAAAATATATTTTCAAGGGTAAACATTTTCAATTCTAAACAAAAAGACAAAAAGACAAAAAGACAAAAAGACAAAAAGACAAAAAGACAAAAAGACAAAAAGACAAAAAGACAAAAAGACAAAAAGACAAAAAGACAAAAAGACAAAAAGACAAAAAGACAAAAAGACAAAAAGACAAAAACGACAAAAACGACAAAAACGACAAAAACGACAAAAACGACAAAAACGACAAAAACGACAAAAACGACAAAAACGACAAAAACGACAAAAACGACAAAAACGACAAAAACGACAAAAACGACAAAAACGACAAAAACGACAAAAACGACAAAAACGACAAAAACGACAAAAACGACAAAAACGACAAAAACGACAAAAACGACAAAAACGACAAAAACGACTAAAACGACTAAAACGACTAAAACGACTAAAACGACTAAAACGACTAAAACGACTAAAACGACTAAAACGACTAAAACGACTAAAACGACTAAAACGACTAAAACGACTAAAACGACTAAAACGACTAAAACGACTAAAACGACTAAAACGACAAAAACGACAAAAAGACAAGAAAGACAAAAAACTATAAAAAAAATGACAAAAACGACAAATAGACAAAAATACGAATTTGTTCGGTTTGGCATAAGAAAATTACTCAATTGTACGTTAATTTGTATTAAATTTAACATAATTTGAAGTTAATTTGCCGACAAAGAACATAATTTGAACTTTGTCGGCGGTTCTCATTGGCAAATTTAATTCCAATAAAACAAGGTTCGTCGCTTCAAAGCCCTCCGCCAAAGCAAACGATGACCTGTGTCCGGAGTCGGTACCTCTAAACATGATGACCCATCGGCATGTTCATCAAATGGAAAACCGCCAAAAAAAAGAGAAGGAAAACAATCGTTTGCTCTATCAAGTGTTTATTTTTATTGCTGCAGCGTTTAGTTGATGATGGTTGTCGATCTTTGCTATTTATTCTTTCCTAGCTGCCGTTTCGGCATTTTCGCGAATTTTGCTTTGACGGAATACAGACAAAAAAAACCGCGAATGATGAGGCGCGAAATTAAACAAGCGGCGCGGCGGTTGTAAAGTGCGCATAAAATGCCTCCGCACGCAGCTTGCGGGAAGCGCCATCTATTAGCGCGGTCTAATTGAGTTATTTCGGCTGAGGTTTTGGACAGGTGAGGCACACATGATGATTGGACACGACTTTTTTGCTGCTGCTGCTGATTCAACTCTATTGATGAAGTGAGTTTTGCGTACGCAGAGGTTGAAATTGGAGCCACTTAGTGTTTGCGGTTTAGGGTATGAAGTGGTTATTATTTTGCTGATGGTGATGAATAGAAAGAAACCTATACTTAGTAGCTGTAATTAGATCTAGTTTATGTTTTTTTTGAAAGAATATGATACTTGTTGAAACGTAAACAATCATTTGAAAATTTCTTTACCAACTTTTAAAAATATTTGAATACTTAATAAAGTAACGTCACTCTTGAACAATCTTCTCGTATTTATGCCCAGATCATTTTTGTCGTAACGGTAACTAAACTTAACGCTTGACTAAATTTAGCACTTTCCTTTTCTTTCTATCTCGTTGCACCAGCGTAGATCCGTGGGAAAATATCTAAGGCGAAATAGAAGAAAAAAGCTTGTTTCATGTGTCGAAACGTTGCTAACATCGCACAGTTTGTCAGTCCTCCCACGCAGCTTGTTGCAAAAAATATGAAGAAAGAAAGAAGAAAAGAGAAGCTTGAGTGGTTTCCAATTGCAAACAAACAGACGGAGGCTAATGTGAGAGATTGTGTAATTCATATGTGGATACACGAATTAGGTTTAATGTTTCAGCGGAAGAAATACAAGAAGCGTTTAGATGATAATAATCGCGGCTAAACGGTTGGTGTTTGAATGTCAATTGATATTTATCAGTTGAATTGCCTGCCCTTTTTACTTTCATAGATACCAAAAATCGATTTTAATATTGAGATTTTCAATAAAAACCGAAAAAACTCGGTTTTATTTCATATGAAAGAAGTTTCAATCTTGTCGTGCTACACCCTGGAAATTTGCGACAACTTGCCAAAGGGATTTCAGGTCAGAACGCGTTTGACACACGTACATGCCCGACTGCCATAAATAATTGTAATTATAAGTCGAGACTCCGGCAACCAAACTTAACCAAACTTCGGGTTAATGCACAGAATGGTTAACCAATCAAAACGTGTTTGTTATTGTTTACATTGCGTGCTTTTTGTTTACTCAAGGTCAAACATTTAAACGCGTTTTTTTCTCGGAACGTCAACAATCGACGTGCGACAAGATAGCACGACAACGTCTAAATGCAATGTTTAAAATCTGTATCTAGGCTAATTCTGACTGATTTCGATGATTGTTATTGGATTTGATTCGAAAGCATCTCTAGAATAATCTTCATGCAATATGTACCAGGATAAACTGCACTAATTCTCCATTCTGATGGCACTAGATAGTCGAAAAAAAGGGGTTGAATCAAACAAAAAAATAACATATGGGTAATTCTCCACCAACTCACACGAAATCGGGAAAAGTTGCCTCGATCCCTCTTCGATTTGCGTGAAACTTTGTCCTAAGGGGTAACTTTTGTCCCTGATCACGAATCCGAGGTCCGTTTTTTGATATCTCGTGACGGAGGGGCGGTACGACCCCTTCCATTTTTGAACATGCGAAAAAAGAGGTGTTTTCAATAATTTGCAGCCTGAAACGGTGATGAGATAGAAATTTGGTGTCAAAGGGACTTTTATGTAAAATTAGACGCCCGATTTGATGGCGTACTCAGAATTCCGAAAAAAACGTATTTTTCATCGAAAAAAACACTAAAAAAGTTTTAAAAATTCTCCCATTTTCCGTTACTCGACTGTTAAAAATTTTGGAGCATGTCATTTTATGGGAAATTTAATGTACTTTTTGAATCTACATTGACCCAGAAGGGTCATTTTTCCATTTAGAACAAAATTTTTCATTTTAAAGTTTCGTGTTTTTTCTAACTTTGCAGGGTTATTTTTTAGAGTGTAACAATGTTCTACAAAGTTGCAGAGCAAACAATTACAAAAATTTTGATATATAGACATAAGGGGTTTGCTTATAAACATCACGAGTTATCACGATTTTACGAAAAAAAGTTTTGAAAAAGTTACTTTTTGCGTTTCTCTTTGATTTGTCGTCCGTGTCTGTCGCGGGTGACCATGAACGGCCATGATCGATGACGACCAACTTTTTCAAAACTTTTTTTCGTAAAATCGTGATAACTCGTGATGTTTATAAGCAAACCCCTTATGTCTATAAACTAAAATTTTTGTAATTGTCTGCTCTACAACTTTGTAGAACATTGTTACACTCTAAAAAATAACCCTGCAAAGTTAGAAAAAACACGAAATTTTAAAATGAAAAATTTTGTTCTAAATGAAAAAATGACCCTTCTGGGTCAATGTAGATTCTAAAAATACATTAAATTTCCCATAAAATTACATGTTCCAAATTTTTTTACAGTCGAGTAACGGAAAATGGGAGAATTTTTAAAACTTTTTTAGTGTTTTTTTCGATGAAAAATACGTTTTTTTGCAATTCCGTCGTGAAACTACTTACTTTTCCTGTCATTCTTGAACGACGAAATAGCCTACTTTTCTGTACCAAAAATAACAGAATCGAATAGCAACACTTTTCAAAATAAATGCTGAAAAGTTCTACTTTTCAGCACTGAAATGGGTGCTGAAAAGTTGAACTTTTCAGCACTTGTTTCGAAAAGTAACACTTTTCATCATTTTTTTGATTTAAACGATTTATTGACAAAATACATGAAAATTCGACACACAATTTCACTCAATGGGTGTTTTTCGAAATTGCAAAAAATGTTGTATGGAACTCGTTGCAAAACTTGATTTTTTCAGCACTCGTCGTATTTATCCAACTCGGTGAACCTCGTTGGATAAATGTACGACTCGTGCTGAAAAAATCCTCTTTTTGCAACTTGTTGCATAAACTACTATTTCGGAATCCTGAGTACGCCATCAAATCGGGCGTCTAATTTTACATAAAAGTCCCTTTGAAACCAAATTTCTATCTCATCACCGTTTCAAGCTGCAAATTATTGAAAAACACCTCTTTTTTCGCATGTTTAAAAATGGAAGGGGTCGTACCACCCCTCCGTCACGAGATATCAAAAAACGGACCTCGGATTCGTGATCAGGGACAAAAGTTACCCCTTAGGACAAAGTTTCACGCAAATCGAAGAGGGGTCGGGGCAACTGCTGTGTGAGTTGGCGGAGAATTACCCATATCCAAGTGATTTTTAAATGGTTCTGCAGTAAGGCCGTTGCAAATATTTTTCAAAGTTTATGTCGCCCCCCCCTTCAAAATTGGTCTGAAAAATCAGGGGGCAAAAAAAATATTTTTCCAAAAAACTTAAAAATTTCCATGAAAATAGAAGTCTAATCAACTGAAAACAATCTAAAATGCATTTTTCTGCATTGATAATCATATTTAGCATGTTTGGGCTTGTTTAAAAATGTTTTGAATTTTTATGAAATTCCAATGTACAGCACCGCAAAAAAAATATTTTTCGCAAAAAATAAAATATTCGTCAATACTTAGATATTTTGGAAACTAATGATTGCAAAACAACTGGACTGGTGTATAATGCATTTTAAAACACTTTTTTCATTAAAATGTTGTAAACATGGCTCGTAATTTAAATTTTTATACTTTTTTATTTTTTTGCCCCCCCCCCCCCCTCGACTTTGGTCAGAGTCAAGGGACATAAACTTCAAAAAATATTTGCATCGGCCTAAAACAATAAAAAAAAATACTAAAAAGTTGATCAATCAACTGAAACATTACAACATTAATGATGGCTTTACACAAATTTCCAGCCCCTCCAGCCAAGATTCAAGTCAACCATCCCAACCATTTGTGTGTTTGCGCTTGTATGTTTATAAATTACATAACCTAATTCTGCACCGAACTGCACTCGCGTTGCACTTTTGCGGAGGCGCTTAAAATAGCGCGCATGCAACAAACTGCAATTGGCCCAGCTGAGAGTTATTGCCATAGAACTGACTTTGCTGTGTGGCGGCAGTAGGAAAGAGAGCACAACAACACAGATTCCCTTTCACTATCCTCCACTGGCACGTTTTTATATGGTTTAGACTTTTTGTCTTTCTTGCTTGTGAAAAGCTTAAAACTTGTTTTTTCACAATTAAATTTACCTATCAACCATTTTTTTTTTAAATTAACTATACATATTCTGAAATTGTGTTAAAATTACAAAAAGAAACAACAAGAATATGACGAAGGTCTCAATCACCTTTTTGCTGGATTGATATGGTTCTTTCAATTGGTTGTATTTATTAACCCCTTCCCGTCTAAAGCAAAATCATGATTTTATAACCTTTTACTGTTTTATTTTTTACTAAATTTGCCAAAATTGATGATATTTTAATGGCTGACAGATAACATTCTTCTTAAAATTGCCTGGTCTTCGAAATATTTCATTTTGAAGATAACAATTAGTAGTGCTCTGGAGTAACCATGGGCATTACATGGTTTACAATGTATTTAATTGAAAGTGAAAATAAATACACGATCCAAACAGACCAGCGCAGGGCGTGATGATTCGCTGAAGAGGACAGAGCAGAACGACATGAAGGCATGGAACGAGGTGAAGAAATCGACGACGACATTTGGCCGACAATCTGGCCACAACAACGGCAATAAACTCGATGATCCCTGATCAAATAATCATAAATTAAAATTAATTTTATCAAAGTTCATATCTCCAAGCTGTTAACGTGAAATTTTTCTGACATGTATGTACATTAGGGTGACCAGAATATGCCGTTTTTATTCAAAACCTCGCTCCACAATCCGATTATTGTTCCTTGAGCTATTTAGGACTCTGGGCCAAATATGAGCAAAATCGGTTAACATTTATCCATTGATACTCGAAGGTGAAGTTTGTATGGAAAAATCGAAAAATGTATGGAAAACCCAATTATTATTAGCTATTTTAAAAAGTCATTTTTGAATGAAAAAACTGTTTTTCGCCAACTTTAGGCTCGAGTATCAATGGGTTAATCGTGACCAATTTCGCTCAAAATTTACACAGATGCCTAAAATAACCCAAAAAACCGTTTTTCGATTGTGGAGCAGGGGGTCATTTTTCTGGGCACCCTAATGTACATTCGAATAAAATAAGTTCATTCGAATAAAAACTTATTTTTCAAAAATAATTACCCATTCGAGCTTAATTTGTTCATATCGAGAAGATCAGAGAGCAGTACTTATAAATATGTCGGTTACGTCATTTTATGAGAAAATTTCATGTTTTTTCATGAAATGTTATGAAAAATATCTGTTTTGAGCGAGCAAAATAAAAACTTCAAAAATGCCTTTCCGTTTGTAATCATAGTAGCCAATGTTTTACGCTAAAAACGCTTATATACCAAGAATTTTGAAAATTCGTCACTTTTTGCTTACTAAAATGCAAACATCTCGACTTGGCGTGGACCTAAATTTATTGTTAACGGAAAATGTTCTCTGTGAAATTTCCTACAAGCTGCATGCATTTGTTTCGGTTGCAAAATTTTTTGGCTCGTTTTGCGGAGTAATTTTTGAAATTTTTTCACTAAAAAATACAAAATTTACTCCCTAAAATGCCCTGTCATGCCCAAACACAAGCTTTTATGGACTATGTCTGTACATGAATTCGTTCAGAGGACATTAAACTATAACTTGAAGCTACAGGCGATCAAATTTGAATGACTTTAGTACGTTTGATACGCGAATTTCTGAAGAATACTCGAAAAATGCACTTTTTTCATTCAAGCTCCGCGCGCATGGAAACGTTGTTCCTGACATCCTAATCTATCATTCTAGGGGTGAGCACCAAAGTTTTGACAACTTTTCATTTTTTTGGGACGCCCTACTGATCACGAATCCTAGGTCCGTTTTTCGACATCTCGTGACGGTGTTTCGGTTCGACCCCTTTCATTTTTCTGGTTTTTTACTAAGACACATTTCCAGGGATTTTTAGCTCGAAACCGTGGAGAGATATAAATTTGGTGCCAAAGGGACTGTAGTGTAAAATTGGACGTTAATGGCGTAGGTACTAAAAATTCAGAAAAAAAACGCATTTTCATCAAAAAAAGTTAAAAAAAATAGTTTTAAAATCGCTGCCATTTACCGTTACTCAACTGTCAAAAATCGTGAGACATGTAATTTTATGGGAAATTAAATGTACTTTTCGAATCTGAAATAACCCAGAAGGGTTATTTTTTATTTAGAACAATTTTTTTTGTGTTAAATTCTGATAACTCGTTAAAAATACTTATAAACCCCTAAAGGTTATATATCAAAATTCTTGGTTTTGTCTGTTTTACAACTTTGTAGAACATTATTACACTCTAAAAAATAACCCTGCAATGTTACTAAAACACCTTATTTTAAAATAAATATTTTTGTTCTAAATGAAAAAATTACCCTACTGGGTAATTTCAGATTCGAAAAGTACATAAAAAATCAGAAAAAAAATCCTTAAAAATAAAAAGGGACTTACCGCCTCACCGTCACGACATATCGAAAAATAGACCTCGGATTTGTGATCAGGGACCAAAATTACCCCTTAGATCAGGGGTGACCAAATTATGGCCCGCGAGGTGATATTTGTGGCCCGCGGACCCATTTTGAATGATCATGTAAAATGGCCCGTTGACCACTTGTAAAGTGATTTTATACTTTTTTAAAATTAAGGTTTATTTTAAACTTTAAATGCTAATCTTTTTATTTTTTTGTAAATAAAAAAAACTTATGATTTATCAATTTTCTGATTCCCACTTTAGGATACAAATAATTTGTTCAAAAAAATTTATGATTAAAACAATTTCAAACGTTTCAATGTGAGTGAAACTAGTAAATATCGTCAAAACTTTCATCAAACATTTTTGAGAATATTTTTAAAAAAAAGTTCAAGTTTGGCCTAGGTAGAATTCTGTAATAGTTGCAAAAATATAAGTTTTCTCTATTAATTTGCAAGTCATAATGACCCTTTTATGAACTGACCCTCAAACTTACATTGCACTTCCTCCTGTTATTCGAACTCATTACAGTTGGATAACGAATCTGATTGACTACCAACTGATTCAGGCAAACAAAATGTGGAAATCGGAGGATCAAGTTTGTTGCAAATATTTCGTCAATCAACCCACCCCTCGAAAATCGAAAATCAGCCTTCGCCATGCACATGGGACCATTTTCACGTGTCTTGCCCAACTTTTTGAGCCGATTTGGTCAAAGCAGTTCAAATAGTTATATCTCGGCAATAATAAAACCACATTTCTACAAATTTATTTTGTAATTGGTTGAAAATGTATATTTTAATGTCCTGAAAACAGTTTTAAAAAAGTGTACTCGTACCAACCGTTGACATTCTTGCCGATTTACATCTATATAACCAACTAATATTGTATTTTTTTCTAAAAAAATATGATGAGTTCTGTCGATCATTACTAACCACTGCCACTTCCTAAAGGATTTTAAATAAATTTTCCGCTGTCGGATATTCTTGGGAGTAATTTGTAAAAACAAACCAGCAGAACTAAGTTGCTAGTTTTGATTTTGGCTGCTGCTGATTTTAGCGAGAAAATTGCTAAACTAGCGAAAATTTGGGCAAATATCAGCAAATTCAAACCAGGAAAGTCTCTCTGCTCATTTATTCATGAATCCCCTATTTGTTATTAGAAATTGTAATGAAAAGTAAGTTTAAAAAAATATATAATGCTATAATTTAACATTCTCTCATCTTGTGGTGTCATCTGGAACTCGTATTCTTGACCAAAAAGTTAGAACCCCGTTAAAGGACACCGCTCGCTGTCGTTTTTCTCGTACGTGATCTGGGTTAACCAAATAAAGCAAAAAAACTTCGGTTCTTTGTGTCGCTTTCTCGACTCCTTAAAGTTACTCCTGTCATCCATCCAAAACTTTTCAGGAACCACACTAAACGTGGACTGCGGTTAAAGCCGGTGGCTTCCGGGAACCGCAACACTTTTTGACAGCTTGTGACAGATGCCGACGGATTCTGATCTAAAACTGGATCAGCACTCGGGAGAAGGTCAATGACCTCCGACGTCGGTTGCGCGAAATTTGCCGAAACTCGGCCGCGGCGGCAGCCCATGAAAGCGAAAATCGTGGCCACATTTCTCGTGCGGTCGATTTCGATTCCAGTTGAAGAGGTCTCTCCCCCTGAAGAGCTGAGCCCGAAACGAGACGTGGAATGAATTTGAGCGTGGAGAATTTGATTATTTCTAGCAATAAATATGAGAACATAAACGTGGCCAGATTGTCGATTGTTGGACGGAGGGAAAATATTATGTTGTGGTGGGGAGTGAGAGGAAGAGACTTTCGGGGAGGGCGTTTGTTACCTAACATATGAAGTGTCTGTGGGACTGTGGGATTCACTCATGTAGATGAAGATTATGCGGATATGATGACATTGATGGTGGATGGCTAGTGATACTGCAAATGTCGTAAGCGATTTGTGGCAAAACTCGATTTTTTAGCACTTGTCGTATGTATCCATCTCGGTAAACCAACTGTATAAAATACTATTTTCTACTACAAAAGCTTAACAATAAATCCAATATTTGCACCTTCAATGCCACTCTCTTTCCTTCTTCATAATTCATGGTTTTTCCCACACGATTGTGACCGTGATTGTGACATTGAAATAAAAATTACAGTTGTCATATGGTACAACTGCCACTGCACCGACTGGTCTGGCTGGGAGACCAGATGCCGTCGTCGGGCGGTCGGCTCTCGCTTGATGACATCCATCAAGCCAGACTGCATTTTTTGGCTGTTGTTCAATACCCGCATCCGCAGACCAAGCCTCAGCACCAGCCCCGGTTGTGAATTACTTCATTCACTTTCGTTCCGAATCTGACCGGCATGTGCCGTAATTTGGGTTTACTTTTTTTTGCGTCATCTCTTTTGGTTTCGTTTTTTTTTTGTGGATTTAAATGTATGCGATCAACAACCTTTAACCTTCCACAATAATACCGGAATTTCAGGAAGAAAGGGATGATTCCCCGTTACGGTAGTACCCTTAACCTTAAATTTGCATCCCTTCCGTTTAAAACTGGCTTTCTTTCAAGTAACGAGTAGAAAAAAGGTCCCAACCCGGGAATAAGACAAACCGTACAAGTATCACACGTTGTCCCATTCCGTGAACCGTCCAATTCCGTTGGTCAACGGTCAGCGTTTTTTTTATGACCTCAAATGTTCAAGCCACATATTCTCCACCGCGAGGGACAAATCTGACCAGTTTGCAACGGGTTTTTAGAGTGTTTCTTGTTGCTCGTTACCGGCGATGCAGTGAAAATTAACGGTCGTCGTAAATTGGAAGAACATTTTATGTGGAATGAGACGCGGCCGCATAGTCACATGCAACTGACCCGATGGCAATGGCGATGACCTGGCCACGAGATGACCCTAAAGCTAGAACGACTTGTTGGGCAAAGCCAGTTTGAAAATCTTGGAAATTCTACAATAGCCTGTCCCATTTTGAGGTCATGTCGAGGAATTTCAGGTGCTCACTTCTTAAATGATAGATTATGATGTTAGGAACAATGTTTTCTTAGACAAGAAAAAATAATAAAATACTTTCTCGCACCCCCTAGTCGATTTACTGAAAATAGTCACTTTTGTGAACAAATTTTCTAAAATCGCTTGGAATCAATACAAAAACTGTTTCGATCAGGTGTGTATTATCTTCAAACGATAGGTTTTTGTCCATAGATTAAGATGCACTATCAATATTGGACCAAATTTTAAGTTTTTGGACTGTCCCAGGCGGATTTGTGTCGAAAAAATCGCATTTTTTCGAAACTTTTTTCAGAAATGTTCATTTAATTTAGGGTAGCCTATTTTTCCCAGTGAAACCAATACATGCAGCTTGTAGGAAATTTCATGGCGAACATTTTTCCCTCTGAGAAAATGCAATTTCGACACTCCAGAGCCGAGATATTTGAGTTTTAGTGAGGAAAAAAGTGTCAATTTTCAAAATTCTCAGAATTCAGAAGCAAAGCCAACTAATTACACGATGTAGCAAGCATATGTCTCTAAGGTCAGGGTATGCTTTTTTACAGTAATTTTTGCAGCTGAATCCGAATCTGAAATCAAATTTAGTGTAAACAGTGATGTTTACGAGCTACACCCTTTTGGAATGTTATTTGAGTGTTTAAGAGGCAGTTTTTGTAAATAGTGCTCGGTTGGTCTAGAGGTCGTATCGAGGTGCTCCGATTTGGATGAAACTTTCAGCGTTTGTTTGTCTATACATGAGATGAACTCATGCCAAATATGAGCCCTCTACGACAAAGGGAAGTGGGGTAAAACGGGCGTTGAAGTTTGAATTTTACGAGGATTTCGAATATGACAAAAGTGAGACTAAAAAGTGCCGCTATGGATGCCTACAGGACAATAACTAACGTTGTAAAATGTTTGTTATAGAAAAATCGAAAAACTATGAGAAAAACTGCGATTGGCCAAAAAGTTATTACCGTAGGCTTATAGTCCATGAAATTCCCTAACTTTTGAACTAAAAGAGTATGGGTGTTGGAGGCTGTTGCAAAAAGATATTGAGGTTTAAAAAAAAAACAATTTTTAAAAGTAATTTGCAAAAGCTATGAGAAAAATTTAAACCAATCCTGGATGTCTATGGCTCATTTTGAAGTGCTTCAAAAGACCTTTCGAATGCATCTAAGAGAATTGGAATTGATGAAGTTTTACTAAAATGCGAGCAATTTTAAGATTTTTATGTTTTTTGGACCTCAAACTTCAATGCCCGTTTTACCCCACTTCCCTTTGTCGTAGAGGGCTCATATTTGGCATGAGTTCATCTCATGTATAGACAAACAAACGCTGAAAGTTTCATCCAAATCGGATCACCTCGATACGACCTCTAGAACAAACCGAGCAATATTTACAAAAACTGCCTCTTAAACACTCAAATAACATTCCAAAAGGGTGTATTTCGAAAACATCACTGTTTACACTAAATTTGATTTCAGATTCGGATTCAGCTGCCAAAATTACTATAAAAAAGCATACGCTGACCTTTGAGACATATGCTTGCTACATCGTGTAATTAGTAGGCCTTGCTTCTGAATTCTGAGAAATTTTGAAAATTGACACTTTTTTCCTCACTAAAACTCAAATATCTCGGCTCTGGAGTGTCGAAATTGCATTTTCTCAGAGGGAAAAATGTTCGCCATGAAATTTCCTACAAGCTGCATGTATTGGTTTCACTGGGAAAAATAGGCTACCCTAAATTAAATGAACATTTCTGAAAAAAGTTTCGAAAAAATGCGATTTTTTCGACACAAATCCGCCTGGGACAGTCCAAAAACTTAAATTATGGTCCAATATTGATAGTGCATCTTAATCTATGGACAAAAACCTATCGTTTGAAGATAATACACACCTGATCGAAACAGTTTTTGTATTGATTCCAAGCGATTTTAGAAAATTTGTTCAAAAAAGTGACTATTTTCAGTAAATCGACTAGGGGGTGCGAGAAAGTATTTTATTATTTTTTCTTGTCTAAGAAAACATTGTTGCCAACATCATAATCTATCATTTAAGAAGTGAGCACCTGAAATTCCTCGACATGACCTCAAAATGGGACAGGCTATTCTACAAACATTTGACAGATCACGTTCACGTCCCATCATCGTCGTCTTTTTGATCTTTTCGTTGAATTCGGGCAAACGATTTCTTGGACGATGGCAAAGCAATTATTTGCCAATTTAACGAAAAGCCATTAATTATAGAGTTCCTAACTCAGAGCTAAAATTTTGCCACAAGCAGGACTAGCGAGGATGCATTTCCTGTCGAATGATGGGTTGTTTCAAAGTCACGAAATGCAGCAGTTTAGAAAAAGCAAAGATTCACGATGATGGAGCCAGGTTCTTGAATCAACTTTGTGATCAAAAATGATTGACCTGAACTCAATCAGTCTGAATTGGGACAGCTTTTTGGTCATGTTATTCTCAAAAGTTTGAATTTTTTGATAAATTGTATTGAAAAAGACATTGGAAGTTTTAAAGTTCTCAGTAAATTAGTTTTTATTCACAGTGCAGTCCCGATTCACCCTGGTCAGTGTAGGTACTTACTTTGTATAATGTTGGTCGTAGATGATTTTAGAAGAAAACAATTTTTTTAATAGAGTCCTAAAATGCCGCTCCAATCTAGTCCGTCCCATATGTATTTTTGTCAAAAATGAGATACCCGAGCAGACGGAAATAACTTGGGAATAACATTTTTTGATATTTGAAAATAATAGGCCAATAACATTTTATGTTATTTATAACAAGATTTGTTATTCATCGTTATGATTTTTTTGTTATTGGATTGTTATTGTAATAACAGACTAATAACATTTTTAGTTATTTTTCGAACAAATCTTTGTTATTATTTTTTGTTATTTTAACAACTAATCCGATCATCCTAATAACGGTTGGAGTTATTCTTCCATAACAAAAAATGTTATTCCAAAGTTGTTTTGGCTTTCAACCAATATCAGACCAATAACAAATTTTGTTATGATAACATAAACTGTTATTAAACCTTTATGCAAAAATGGATTTTCCAAGAACATTCCATAACATTTTTTGTTATTTTAACATATTTGGAGCCTAACATTTCAAAAGGGCACAAAACTTTTGTAAACAATAGTGTGTCCCTTTCACTCAAATGACAGTTTGCATAAGGTGTGAGAGGGATACACTCTTGTTTACAAAAGTTTTGTGCCCTAATGAAATGGAAAGCACGATTTGTTATTGAAATGGCATGAATTTTGTTATTACCGTCTGCCCGGGTAAACTTCACAAAAGTCTTGTTTTTTCATGTTATTTAAGCCTATTGAATAAACAAGTAATGTATGTTCTAAAAATTCCAAAATAAATATGACTTTCGTGCTGTCCCATATGCAAAATAAAGGCAAGTCCGTTCCCCATTTAGAAATGTCTCGCAAAACGTTTGAGTGGATGCAGAGTTGTTTAAATTTTACAGAGTATGTCTTGATGAATACGTAAAGCTAGGAAATATCATTATCTGTTCATTTCTGAAGAAATATTTGAATATTGAAAACGCAATAATCCAAACCTTTTTTTGCTTTTTTATCTTTTTCAAGGGAAAACCACGGATAGAAAAAAATAAAATGCACACCGTTATGGCTAATATCTACACCATACAATTGGTTCTATTTTGTCTTGAATGAATAGGCTTGATCCTGGTCCTGGAAAAGATTCCACCTCCAAAAATAGGATTTTTTGAAATTAATTTCTAGGGTTAAGCAGTTGAGATTTCCATTCATATGTCATTTGCCTCTGTATTATTTTATAAATTTCTGGTGCTGTGGCTGGTCATATTTTTTGTATCTTGGAATTCTATAAAAATCTGAAATAAACAAATTTGTATCATTTGGTGATCATTAATTATTTGGAAAAACTACCAAAACAAACCTGGAAATGACAGTTGAACCAGGTTGAACCTCTGGTGTAAATGTTCAAGCCTACCTTGGTACCATGACTGACCTGCCTTTATTTATGGACAAATAAAGTCAAGTCGGTCTCTTGTTGAAAATTCCACAAATTTACCTTAAAATTGGTAGTTTTTTTAATCAAATTTATAACAGTGGTGTTTTTAGACTGATATCGAGATAACTGAATAAAAAATTATATAGAAATTATTGGTTTGGAATGAGAAAAATGGTGAAACTTTTTTTGGGCTTCTCACAACGTTATCTCAGCACTCACTTTTTACATATGGGACGGACTAGATTAGAGCGACAGTAAAGCCCTATGTAAATTTTTATGTACAACGGTAAAAAACACGATTAAACCCCATTTCTGATCTTTTTTTTTTCTGGGGGTTTGGAAGCAGAAGTAAACCAATGCATTGCATGCATTACAATAATTAAGAAGTGCAGATAAATTATTGTAAATTTCTAGTGAAAATAGATTTGACTGTACATGATATAGAATTATGCACTATTAAGGGGTTACATACATGTAAATCGGCAAAAATTTCAGAGGTTGGTTTGAGCACACGCTTAAATTTTTCAAATCAGTTTTCAGGGCATTAAAATATACATTTTCATCTATCAATAAAATAAATTTGAACACATTTGGTTGTATATTTGCCGAGATATAACTATTTGAAGTTAGCAGTTTCAAAAAACTGGTGCCACGATATCTCAACACTGCTTTGACCAAATCGGCAAGAAATTTTGGTGAAGACTCATTAAACCGGTCCCGTGTGTATGAAGAAGGTCGATTTAAAAAAAAGTTTATTTTTAAAAAAGATAAAAATATTTTTGTGTTTTTCATACAAAAATACGTCAATTTTTGATTTTTGTATTTTTTTTTTTTAAACCAAAATTTCAAAATCGGGCTTCGTCATGCCCACGGAATATGTCTTGAGAGTCTTCACCCCAAATTTCAGCCAATTTGGTCTATGCCATCGCGAGATATCGTGGCACCCGTAAATCAACTCGGTGTTTCGAGAAAAACGCTCACAAAGTTTGACAGTCTGCTTTGCGCATGGCAAAAGTTTAAACTTAAATCGTCTTCTACTCACTTAAATCATGACATATCTTCATGAAACTTTCAGGAGTGATTGTAATTCATCTTTTTAAAGGATTTAATAAATATTCGAAATTATGAAATATTGAGATTTTCTACATGTATGTAACCCCTTAAGTTTAAAGCACCACATGAACAATTTTCGTTATCACACAAAATTCCAAAAAGAATGTGAAATAACTTTATTCAAAGCTTTATTTTAAACAAAACGCATAGCAGTTTGAGCTATTTTATGTTGAATGTCTGTATTTTTTTAATAAAGATGAGTAGGGTTAGTGAATTTTCACGTTTTCGCGGACAGCGTGACATTCGTGAAATTTGGAAATTATAGTGAAATCCCGTGAATTTTACCACTTTTCCAAAATCAAAGCAGTTATTTGTGAATTATATTAGTTTTTAATTAAAAAGGAACATTTTCTTCCTGATATTTACTTAGAAATGAACACCATGAATACCAAAAAAAATAACAAAATATTTTCGGAATCATCAAAGGGTACGATGGGCTTATTGTTTAATCAAACATAATTTTAATTTCTTTGAATTTTGACTCTTTGTTTATTCAGTGTTTTGCACAAATTCCACTATCATTTAATTTGAAGGTTGAATTACAAAATAATTGTTTATTCATGATTGATAAATTTTGCTACATGCTATTATTTTTTATCTTAAAAAGCAAATCTTTTCAGAATATTCACGATTTTTCAGAATCCCGTAAAATGTTCAAGATATTCAAAAATTTATAATTCAAAGAAATTTAGAAAATATTCGTGATGTTGATGAAGATCCACGTGGTTATTTCAATATTTTTTTCCATTCCGTGAAATTTTGAGTTTTGGAATTCGGGTCCCTGTGCAAATTGCTGTTTTTGAGCGTAAAAAATCAACAAGCCATAAAACGTCGAAAAAACATATTTTGGTTGTAAAACACAAAAATATGTTGAAACATAATTTGATGAGCATCTTGCAATGTTTATAATTTTCAGGAATTATCAAAATCAAAAATATATTGTGGATCAAATTTTGCTCAAATTATTAAGAGGTCTTTCGTTACATAGATAAATGAATATCGAAAACTTCTAAAACAAAACTAACCTCTAAGGGTGAGTCACTTAGTCTTGTGTGAGTAGGCAAAAGCCACTTTTTTGTCTAACCTAATGATCACGATGCATGCGGCAGCAGCCCAGAAGGAGACAATCACCGCAGATTGCATATACAGCAAAGGAAGTTCAGTTAATGGTCGACGAATGAGAATAACTCAGCAAACTTGGCAAACTCAACAAACCTGCAGTGCAAAAAAAAAACAGGCATGCACTAACGCTCCCGCGACCGACCAAGTCAAGGCTCGTCGCCGGTTAAGGTGCAATTTAAGCGCAACCTAAGCAGCAGCACCAGCAACTTCTATATCCACAAAAGAGAAACAAAAGTGCAGCAGAAAAAAAAGTCGAGGAACATCACCACACAGAGTTAAGGTCTTCGAACGTGATCAAGTGGGGACCACCTTAATTATAAGAACGCCACCCCGCGGTGTCGGGTTGCAGTTCAGGTGACGACACATGGCGGACAGGGTGATGATCCGGGCGAAGCTTACAAATTAACAACTAGAAGAAGACAAACTTTGAAAAAAACATTCCTTTGTTTAGCGAATGTTAAACTAATAACGGTAATGACGCAAAACTGAAATTAATATGTTTAAGTTGCAACATTTTCATGTAAAAAGTCTTTCTACTAAACAAAGTCAAACTTAAATTATTCATAGAACCTTTAAATTTTAAACTAATCGTTCAGCAAACAAAATTGAAATCAACAAATTGAGAAAAATGTTACAATGTCTAAAAATCACGACAACTCATAAAAATTCGATTCACGATTCAATTCGACACGAACTGCAGTATACTCCGTGACACTAATCAACTTTACGATGTTGCACTCCCAACGCGCTCCCGCACGTGCTGCAACAAATCGTCGGTGTTGCGTCGGCGCGAAGAGCATGCAACAAACATACAAAATTCAGCTCGAAAAGTCGAAAGTGCGGAGGTGCGGGAGTAAAGATCGGCAATTTTAGTGATTGTGATGATTTATTGTTTGTGAAAAGTGGTTACCAGACAAATTGAAACCGGATGGAGTCGACACAGCTTCAAGAAAGAGGTTAGTTTGGTATTTAAAGAACTGAAAAGCGATTTTAGGGTTGTTTTTTTTCTGGGGATTGAGACTTGAACGATTTTGGCGCGCTGCGTTAGATGGGGGCCATGTGACATTATGGCGTGGAGCTACGATATCTTCAGACTTATTGGAAATAAATTAGATCAAAAGAAAACTGGTAGAAAATCGGTGGATTTGGATGGGGCACAAGCAAAGTTTTAGAATGTTAGACGAGGGATATTGGGGAACAGCATCT